>NC_046663.1:104956151-105026453 GCF_010883055.1 Belonocnema kinseyi | reverse complement strand
AAGCAGAACATACAGTTTCTGAACAATTACTGACACAACCGAATCTACTAATCACTTGCCGCTTTTCGCGACCGTATTTTGTAGCGAAGTACTCGGCCATGCGTACATGTGGGTGGAAGGTAGTCAAAAATAATAACATTAATAATATTGTCACCTTCAACACTCGTGGCTGCTCGTAATTATATACCCGAGTAGAAGTTTGATAAAAAATAATAATAATACATTATATAATTATATATATATGTGTGTGTTAAATAATAATTTTAATAAATTATGCACTTGACTGCAACTAAGTCCGTGAATGATGGGGTAATAAACCAAGCTCTGCCCAGTAAATCAATTTAGGTGAACTGCTTTTATTAGATCACTTGATTCCTTTACACAAATGCGTCTATGACTAACAAAAAATGTTTTCTACATATAAGGCCGTAACCATCTTAAGTCTGAGAGAAGGTTTTCTCGCGTTGGTGTCGCGGTAGGCCTTGAGTTTTCCTCTCATAACTTTGGCGGCTATGTTGGCGGTAGCATTGCTACTGAAAAGGTTTCCAATGCCAAATGGGCTGATAACGAAGAGGAGAGGGACTACGAAGAACAACAAAACCTCAATAATAATGGAGAGTATATTAAAGATATTGAAACGCTTATCGCTTCCCGAGGATCGTCGGGGCGCCCCTAGAGCCACAGCTGGGGCTACAGCCTGCGAGACGGTGGCGATAGTGAGCTGCCAGATGGTTAGACAGATCTCACTAATCAAACAGCTAGTCAGCAAAAACATCTGCGTCAAACAATAAGCAGTGGAACATCAACTGTGCCTTCTGAGGATGCTTTGGCTAGCGTTAACTATTTGCAGCCAACCACCTCGACAGAAATACCGTGGGAGAGCATCAATTGGGACACCGCAATAAAAGAGGAATTTTCGAGTCTCTATTACTAAAGTGTAAAGTTTGGAACGAAAATGGAAAAAGGATACAATTTAAGAACGAAATTTGCTGCAAAGTATCCTAATATACAGAAAGTCGCACTTAGAGATCTTATCGCTAAGGTGAAGGACATCAGGAGTAGTCTACACGTGACAGAATACCAAGTAATGGAGATTAAACAACAGGTTGATTTGGCGCGGACAAAAGATGACAATGAACACCAGTTAGAGGAAGCCGCATCGTACGGTCAAGCAGGAGCAATTGATATTCTTTCTCAACCAATTGATGATCCAACACCACCACATTCTCCAGAGGTGGATGGCCTTATACAACCAGAGGCAAAAGCAAAGGTTCAGGAAGAAAAAAAGTGACGAAAATGGTCATACTAAATGAACAGAGATGGTATGCGCCTCTAATTTTTGGCAAAAAAATGTTGGGCAAATTGTGAGGAGAGAACATCATAGACTCTTCTTACATAAACACCCAGAGCTAGCAACAAAAATAAAAGAGCAGAATCTGGCAGATCAGAAACGCTCAATATCTGTAAACAGATTGCTTTCGGCTGTTGAAATAGTTGCTATCAAAATAAACTAGAACAGTATTGAATCTGAAGGCATAGATGCTAGGGATAATGAACATCATGTACCGGATCCATTAGAACCACATCCGGATATCAATAAGGATGATATACATACCGAAATCGCAGAAAAACGACAGCACCTTGAAAGTAATTTTGGTTATGCTTTACCAAAGTTCAAATTTGTAGAACCAAACTAAGGCATTCTCTGTAAAAACTGAACATCACAAGTGATCTGCGTGCAATAATAGAACACCTCAACAGCAAATTTTTACTACGTCTTTAAACGTAACACAAACTGCGTTGATGGTGCAAGCTCTTATATGCTGTGCAGGTATGGCAACCATCAGAACGTTGGGCCGCGAAACTAGGCCTGCAAATGCAGTTTTTGTCCCACCAAGAGACCAGAGTCCCTCAATTAGGAGATGTAACTAACTACTGGTTGGGTGTTTGAGGAAACATGAACAGATACAATTTGGACACTGCGTGGTTCAAACTGGAGAGAGCAAGGGCAAGCAATAGCCCTGAAATGCAACTGACAAACATCATAGCTTTGGACGCTTCAGCGGTCTTAAAAAGAGCAAGTAACTGGAAAGCTGTAGGTCCGGACATGGTGCACAACTTCTGGTAGAAGTACCTGACGAGTGTGCATCTTGCGTTGGCAAAGTCTTTTCAGAAGATCATTAAACACATAGATCTGATGCCAGGCTTTATGCTATAGGGTACTACGTATATGTTATCTAAAAAACCAGATGCTCAAAATCCATCTGAATTTCGACCGATAGCCTGTCTTCCAACAATTTATAAACGTCTTGCGGCTATCATTGCAGATAAGGTATTTCTCATTGCGATGAGAATGACATCCTTACTGAAGAACAAAAGGATATTGTAAAAACTCACGAGGCTGTAAAGATCTAGTCACTATAGATGATGTTGCCATGAGTAAAGCTCGTGAGCATCAAAGGAACTTAGTTCAGGAGCGGATTGTAAATTTTCTTTTAATTTTCAATTTGGCCGGAATATTTTGCGATTAAATCTACCTAAAAGGCGAAGTCATTGAGAAGGCAGACACTTTAACATAATCCGATTTATTGATGAGAATAACTCAACAAGTATGGTTCAAAATTACTACACTAATTGTAAGAAGTATTTCTAATTTAATTAGAACTATTGTTTCACTTTTGCGAAATTTTGTTACCGGCTCCGCACGCACGAGGCTTTCGTTTCTCTCTCTCTCTCTCTCTCTCTCGATTTGTACTAGATTATCGCTGTTTCGATCGTTAGGTAATGATAAGGAAAGAATACGTCACACTAATATCTCACTCAGCCAGATTGTACAAATTACATTTCACTGAGTGAACATACCACTTGCCTCGTTCTTCTTTCAACGAAAGAAACACAGAACTTTTGATAATTACTCTAGATTTTATTTTATTAACATTCATGTGTGGCAATGCCACCCGCCATGAAAAAATAGTTTTAAACATCTTTGAGTTCTGATGTTTCAATAATCGGTAATAAGCACAATTTGACAATCGGTTTTTTGTAAAATCTCTTCGCGGTTTTCACGACTACCGTTCTTACAAGACCGTCCTGACCGGGATGGCGAGCAATAACTTGACCTAAACTCCACTTACAGGGAGGATTGTTTGAAAATATTCTAAAGACTATCTTTTCCAAATAAGTTCGGTTAATCTCGGTACCAACTGCCATCGAGAGATTCTGTTTTCAGTTCAAGTCAAGGACTGATGGTTCTGGTACTGAAGGCAAAGGGGAACCTGTAAGAAAATGCCTGGAGTTAGGTAAGACACACTTTCTATATCGTCTGAACTTGCAGACATTAGGCTTGAATTAAGACTTGCCTCTATCTGACAGAGAAGGGTAGGCATTTTTTCGATTGTGAGATTGTAAGTTCCAACTATTCGATGAAGGTGCACTGTAAAAAATAAAAAAATATACCACTTAGAATGGTAAAATTACCAACAAAAAATTGGTGCAATTTCACTACTCTGATTATAGGATGAATGCCACTTGCATACTAGAGGTTCCAACCAATCTTGTAACTTTACCACTTTTAGACTGAAAATATAGAAAGGCTTTGCAAAAGCACACTTTCTGCTTGTGAATCTATGACTTTCAGGGTAGGTAATAAATGGACCTACTTTCAGATTATTGAAATTGTTGACGCTGGTAAAAGTACAGAAACTGCTGAAAATTCCCTTTTCCAACGTAATCTCACATCTTTAAAGGACACCGCACTAAATGTATGGGAAATGGCTTTCGGTGGATTTAGCTGGATCTTTGCAATTTTTAAGGTTATAAGTGCCGGATGAAATATTCGAAAAAAAATTGAAAAAATGAACAGTTTTAGCGCTATGCGGTGCTAAGCGCTCAAGATCAGTGAACAAAACGAATTACAACAGATTTTGTTACAAAAGCGATGTCAACATAGAAATCACGGTTCAGATCGTGGTCTGTCATATTTTCGCCTACACCGTTGACTCATATAGCGCACCTCTCAAAACGATCAAACGCTAAGCGCCCAAGATTTTAACTTGACTAATTAATCACTTCTTTAAAGACAGAAATGGTATCCAAAGTAACATTAGTAACTAGTGCGCACATCGATAATAACAGTGTTCTCTTCGCCAGAGGGCCGAACGCTAAGCGCCCATGATCAGCGAATAGAACCCATTCTAGTAGCTTTAGCGACACAAGCGATATCTGTATACGAAACACGCATCAAGAAGTGATCAGTAACATGTTTAGCCAAACCAATGACAATATGAGTCAACACCGTTGACTCATATAATAATCTGTTTGACTATTTTAAACTATCATCAACTCAGGTTTAAGAACCTTTGAAAAAGGTACGCATGTGTACCGAAACGTCAGGAAGTTTCGAAAGGAGTTTTTTCTATTAAATAAATATCTGAGTTTCGAAGAACATGTTTTTTTGACTCATATTTATTTTTTCGATTTACGATTGGACCGTAAGACATAAATAATTTGAAATCTACGATTTGAAATCAATAAATATCAACGGTAGAAGAAAGGATTGATTTGTTTCATCAAATGATTTTACACTAGTTACTAATGTTACTTTGGGTACCATTTCTGCCTTTAAAGAAGTCATCAATTATTCAAGTTAAAATCTTGGACGCTTAGCGTTTGATCGTTTTGAGAAGTGCGCTATATGAGTCAACGGTGTAGGCGAAAATATGACAGACCACGATCAGAACCGTGATTTCTATGTTGACATCGCTTTTGTAACAAACTCTGTTGTAATTCATTTTATTCACTGATCTTGAGCGCTTAGCGTCGCATAGCGCTAAAACTCTTCATTTTTTTGGATTTTTTTCTACGGATATTTGATCCGGCACTTATAACCTTAAAAACTACAAAGTTTCAGCTAAATCCACCAAAAGCATACATACAGACCATACCATACATACTACCCATACATTTAGTGCGGGTTCCTTTGATCATTGATGATAACGCGGCATACTTGCACAGCTCTGAACGTAGTATAAGTACAAGTAATTGTAAAATTTCAATGTGGCGAAAAATAATGAAAAGCTGGTAGAAATAAAATTATGTGTGAAAGAGCGTGTTTCAGAACGATATAAATGATGAAAAAATTTATTTTCAAAATCGATAAAAAATGTTGAGCAAGAATTTTTTGAATTAAAAAAACTGCTTTCTACTCTATTCCTTATTTTAACGGGAAATTCACAATTTCTAGTCAAATTACCATTATTCACATTTCTCATGTAGATGCTAAAGTTAACATGTTAAAAAAAACACGAAGAATTTTGGTTAAAATTCCATCACCTAAAATTCATAATGCATTTGTAATTTTACAGAATCTGTCTGGAAACTTAAATAACCTAAAAGTTAAATTCCATACTGTAAGTGGATATTCGATATTGTCAGTGAAAACGTTACTTTGGGAGTAGGTAATAATCGAACCTACTCTGAAAGTGATAAAATTACCAGAAAGTTTGTTTACAGTGCGATTCTTGACACTTTTGACGCCCGACTTCCACAATCCGCCAAAATAAGGGGCATAAGGGGGAATGAAATGCCACGTTATGCTTTCGTTGACGAAAACGTTTCTCACATTCTCGTCCTCACGTAATTTTCGGAAAGAAATTTTTAATTCCCTACTGGCGCCCTGAAAATTTGTCCCGTTATCGCTATAAAGGTTCGACGGTAGGCCTCTTCTTGAAACAAATCTTTTAAATGCTTCTAAAAAGGAGGCCAATGCCCAATTTAACGAGAAGGGGTCCTGCATAATCAAGACCACTATGTTCGAACGGTATCGATCTTGTCACTCTAGCAGTTGGTAAGTCACCCATCATTTATGATAGAATTTTTTCTCTTTGTCTAACACAACTGATACACTGATTAATTATGTGGTGAACTGAGTCGCGCGCCTTAAGTATCCAAAAATTCTGTTTGAAAAAATGCAGAGTGAGCTGGGGACCTCCATGCAATGATCTAAGATCCGAGAGTTTTTCTAAGGAAGATTTCTGCTCTTTAATAACATTCAGATGAATTTCCTATTGCTTAAATTTGGCCATAGTCTTTTTTGCGTAAGTCAACAGACATTTGTCCTTTTCTAAATCTTCGGGTGACATACTTGGCTAATTTTTAGAAGCCTGTTTTAAACAAGGAGGGCTGTGCTACCGCAGCGAATGATTTAATAATTCTTTTGCTGTGACACCTCGAGAGAGACAATCTGCCGGATTTAAAGCTGTAGGAACCCGATTCCACTTAGCTTCTGGAATACTTGATTGTATCAAAGAGACTCTATTTGCTACCAATATAAGCCAGGTGGATGGTAATTTGCTAAGCCACGATAATACTGTAGTCGAATCGGACCAACGATACAACGAATTAGTTTGTAATTTAATTTCTTTCTCAACTGAAGGGAGTATCTCATCCCAATCTAGTTTTTGAAGCCAAATCTCCTGCATACAAATTTTTGCTACAATGTTAATGGGAGCTAACCAGCCATGAGGATCAAAAATTCTGGCTATAAGAGAAAGAACTATTCGTTTCGTAGCAACTCCAACATGTTGAATGTTTACTGCGAATAAAAAGCAGTCTAAGTTTGGACACCAACTTTAACCTAATAACTTTTTGGTTTCATCGTTATGTCCACTGAAGCTGTCTATCTTTTTCCCAGACCTAGGTTCATTTAATTTTTTAACCTACGATCGTTAGCTAACCATTTGCGTAAAGAAAATCCTCCCTTCTCTAATAACATCGCTATTTCCTTTTGCAGTTGTAACGCCTAATCTAAATTATCCGAACCAAATAAAACATCGTCTACATATAAATCGCGTATAAGGATGACACTGGCATCGGAAAAGCAAGAAGCTTCGTCTTCGGTTAATTGTTTCAGAACTCTGTTTGCCATAAATGGGGATGACGTCATTCCATAGGTAACGGTCATCAATTGGTATTCAACCAATTGTCTAGAAGGTCCGCAGAGACAAACTATTCTTTGTAAGTCCAGATCTTTCGGGTCTGCCAGAATCTGACGAAAAATTTTACTAATATATGCCGTCACTCTGAAACGGTAATTTCGCCATCATAAGAGAACAGATGTCAATTTATTCTGGAGTTTTGGACCAACCATGAATAAATCATTCAAGGATTTTCTTGAAGAAGTGGGACTAGATGCATTAAAAACTACTCGAACGGGAGTAGTTCTACTAGACTCGCGAATTACAGGATGATGAGGCAAATATACTGGTGGGAAACTCAATAGAGTTTGTTTAATATCGCCTGAGAGTCGTCGCATATGACCGAGTGTTTCGTACTCATCAATAAATTTTTCGTATTTCTTGGCTAAATTATTACTGTTGGCGAGTCTTCGTTCCACACTATACAGCGCAGATAAGGCTCTAGGTAATGATTTTCCAAGAGAATCGAAAAATTCCTCATTTATGAGAAGGTGTACAACGTAACGTCCTTCTTGATTGCGCTAATGCGTTTTAGAAAAGTGATTTTCGCAAAGCTGCTCTTTTTCGGTGAGCATAGAGTGTTGCGGAATGTCTTCTAATTCCCAGAATCTCTGTAGATCAAAATGAATTACTGACAAAGTTGAAACATGATTAATTCTGTAACTTAATTCAGTAATTCTGTAACTTAATTCAGTAACTTTAGTCAATACAGGAGTGCTCTTAGGTCGCAATAAGCTTACCAATGATTCTGAAACAGAAGTAGCATCAGACCCTTGATCGAGAAAAGCTCTGACAATAACTTCTCGGCCATTGTGTGCACGAATTCTAATTTTTGCAGTAGCTAGCAAGGTTGTACTGCTTTTTGAACAACGCAAACTTTAGAAAGAATTAATAGCTATTGTATTTAATGATGCATTTTTCGAATTAGAGATATCCGAGGTATTCGCAACACTTTCAGATCTAGGAGTCTTATTATCAAAATTATCTTGTGTAGCACAATTTGTTTATACTCAGGATGTAGAAGACGCTAACTGGTTGTGTAATAATGTGTGATGATATTTTTTGCATTGGAAAGACGTGATTTTATTTTTGCAATTTTGACTGAGATAATTATTTTTGAAACATTTAAAACACAACTAATACTCATTGGAAAATTCCCTTCTTTTTTCTGCAGGTTGTTTCTTAAAGACTTGACATTGACTCAAATAGTGATTACCTTTACAAAATATACTTCTATTCGTATGATCATCTGCAGTCCTGGTACTGTGCATTTGTGCAGACTCTCAACATTTGGAACCGGAAGTATTAGAATTAGTACTTCGCGAATTTTTCACAGAATTATTATTTTTCGATATTTCTACAGCTTCGAGAGTACGGATCTTTTGGTCTAAAAATTTGTTAAAATCCAAATATTTAGGATAATTACTGCGATTTGTTAAATATCTTTTCCAATCATCTACTAAATTCTCATTCAATTTATTCACTAGTAAATAAATTATCAATTGATCCCATTGAACAGTTAGGCACCCAAAGTTTTTAAGAGCTAGTAACGCTTCATTAGTAGTATCAAGCAAAGTCTTTAAATCCCTTAGAATATCATTCAAAATTTTCGAAAAAGAGAGAAACATATGTACACAAGAATTTATCAAAGCTCTCTCATTATTATACAGATTTTTCAGAGCTTCCCAAGCTACCTCGCAGTTAGCCTCGGAGGTTGTGATATGTTTAATTATTTGTAAAGCTTCACCCGAAAATTTTGTTTTTAGATAATAAAGTTTTGAACTTTTGGTAACCTTGTGTTTTGATCAATAGCAGACTCATATAAATCGCGAAAATTTGGCCACTCTAAGTACTCACCAGAAAAGCGGGGAAGCTCGATATCGGGCAACTTTAAGCCATATTCATGATAAATTGTATTTACCATAAACTAGAAGCGCAATTACTCGTATTATTGGAGGTGAAATTGATCTACTGATCTTACTTAAAAGAAAGCCTTGTTCTTGTATCAAGGTACCCATGTTCATGGATATTTAATTCTGATTCTTTGCACAATTAGCAGAGAATTATAATTTCTCCAAAACTAGTTCGCGATAGTGAACGAAAGTATTTAAGAACCACACTTGTCCACGATAGTGCAGAAATTTCACTCGTTTAATTTATCACTGGGAAATATAATTCTCAATAGTTAGTTCACAGTAGTGAACGAAAGAATCTACATATTACACTTATTCAAGAAAGTGAATACCAAGCCATTTTAATTCAGATTAAATTTCAATCATGAGTACACGTATTTGCGAGAGTAAACACTAGAGAGAGAGAATTTGACGCGATAGACACCGTTAGGCTATACAGGGTCAAGATATACACTGAAAGTTCAGATTTTCATATCTGAACTGCTGATGAGAAGTCAATATCGAAGTGAAACAACCGTCATTAGATAAAGAAGGATTCTGATCATGGTATCCAAATTCAAGACGTCTGAAGTAGTGAGAGCGGAAGGAATACTCAACCTTTTTGAAAGTAGTGATATATGCACACGCGTTATTCTTAATTCGCGCGCATTTTGTACAATAGCTGTTTTTTAGTTTCTTTTAAATTAACTATTTTTCACTCATCGAAACATAACTTTTGTAGAACTTTTTCAGATGATGTTTCCTTTCCACTCACTGAACCATATACAGATTTTCTTCACTCCTTGAAATCGATGAGAATCATCACCTTCGCAATGGCGATAGCCGTTACAAATTCAAATTCACTTTATTTGAAACCCTTTTCACCATTATTAAAGCTTTATGAACCACAATTATCCGGCTCGAAGGACCATGTTCAAGAGCGAACTATAATTTTCTTTTAATTTTCAAATTGGTCGGAATACTTTGCGATTAAATCTACCTAAAAGGCGAAGTCAATGAGAAGGCTGACACTTTCACATAATCCGATTTATTGATGAAAATAACTCAATAAGGAGGGTTCAAAGTTACTACACTAATTGTAAGAAGTATTTCTAACTTAATTAGAACTATTGTTTCACTTTTGCGAAATTTCGTTATCGGCTCCGCACGCACGAGGCGTTTGTTTTTCTCTCTCGATTTGTACTAAATTATCGCTGTTTCGACCGATAGGTAATTATAAGGAAATAATACGTCACACTCATAAATCACTTAGCCAGACCGTACAAATTACATTTCACTGCGTGAACAAACTTACACATTGCATACATTGACTACAAGCAAGC
Organism: Belonocnema kinseyi; assembly: GCF_010883055.1. Lineage (NCBI taxonomy): Eukaryota > Metazoa > Arthropoda > Insecta > Hymenoptera > Cynipidae > Belonocnema > Belonocnema kinseyi. The sequence goes on along the minus strand of NC_046663.1, from coordinate 105,016,244 downwards.
GTTTCCTTCCATGCCACATGACTATTTTCTTGAAATCTTAAAACTTTACAAAATCTGCACACGCATTATTGACTTTCTAAGCCATGCGATAAAGCTCTGGGCTACAAGAATCAAGTATTTTGATCATGGACAATCAAGGATAACTAGATCAATACGAATTACAACGGCTATATTTCTAGGAAACTCCTTAAGTACACTATGGTTCTGTTTAGCGTTAAACCGTTCGAGCAAAACATTAAACGGCATGTCTCATGGGTTCAGTATTCATGGTGATGAGGATGGCCATCAAGTGATCCATGTCCTGTACAGGGATGTCCTGAAGCTGTACACTAGTTCAGCCCGGAAACAGTATTCTTGAATCTATGAAATGACAAAGCATCGAATACACCACAAAAATTCAGCGATTGAAAGGGTAGTTCTGCCACGACATACAGAGGGTAGGGGTGTTGTAGATGTCAAAAAACGAGGCGAGTCACAAGTTACACAGTTGAAAGACTATTTTAACAGCAAACGAAATGTTGCGTTTTACAGCACCATCTGCAAAGCAGATCTTGACTACACGCCCTTGAATTTGTCCTCAGATGGGCCCTTGAAAATCAGGGCAGAAACCATAAAGGAATTAGAAATACAACGGGGGCAGAAAGCTATCCATGACGAGCACCCCAAAACGTTAGATCAACATGAAGTGGATAGTGAGGCATCCAATATTTGGCTAAGAAAGGGTGTTCTGTACCTAGAGGCAAAAGGATTTGTCATTTCGATACAGGACAAGGTTGTTAACACCAGGAATTGTCGCAAACAAGTGTTACATCAGGACGTGCTTGACCAGTCCCAATTATGTGGTGATTCTGGAGAATCCATCGAGCACATTGTTGATGGCTGTCACGTAATGGCTCAGAAAGAATTTACCCACATACATAATGATTTAGCGGGCATTATACATCAACAACTTGCCCTAAACCTAGGACTCTTAAAAGAATTAATGCCTTTCTTTAGATACATTCGAGTGACCGTTTTAGAAAGCGAAGATTACATCTTATATGGAGATGTTACTATCCAAACGGATAATTACATCCCATCAAATCGACATGACATCGTAATGCAAGAAAAAAAGGTGGAAGTGGACATCATCGACATTGCTAGTCCACTTAACCGAAATTTGCAGTCAACTTATACAACCAAGATCCACAAGTATAGCGAGTTAAGGCATAAAGTAAAGAACATATGGAGGAATGTTAATCATGCATCTATACATTCCATTGTGATTTCGGCTACAGGCAGTGTGCACGCAAGATGCAATGAACATCTTGAACATTTAGCAGTCAGTAGGGTATTGGCAGCAGCTCAGAAGCCGGTTTTATTAAACACCTGTCGCATTGTAAGATACTTTTCTGACCAACAGGAAGCAAGCGACTAAAAGCCTGTAGAGTGGCAGATGGTAGCTCTAAGAAAGCATTCAGAGGTGATTGTTGCCACCTCCAGTGTCAACGGCCACTCGTAATTGTATACCTACAGCATCACCATAGGAGGTTTCAAACATCGTATTGGATTGACTTATAACATTCTAATCTCATCAGTCACTTGACTTAGTCCGTGGCTATGATGTATAACCGGGTTCACGCGAGTAAAAGTTTCCAATAAAAAATATATAAATAAAAAATCTCTTAGTGTGACTTTCTGTATATTAGGATACTTTGCAGCAAATTTCGTTCTTAAATTGCATCCTTTTTTCATTTTCGTTTCAAACTTCGCACTTTTCCGGTACGGGCGCACCAATTCCTCTTTCATTGTGGTATCCCAATTCATGTTCTCCCACGGTCTTTCTGTTGAGGTGGTTGGCTGCAAATAGCTAACGCTAGCCAAAGCATCTTCAGCAGACACAGTTGATGTTCCACTACTTACCATTTGACGCGGATGTACTTGCTGCCCAGATGTTTGATTAGTGAGATCTGCCTGACCATCTCGCAGCTCACCATCGCCACCATCCCGCATACTGTGACCCCCAGCCGTGGCTCCAGGGCCGCCTCGACGATCCTCGTGAAGCGACAAGCATTTCAACATCTTTAATATTCTGTCTGTTATTATGTAAATTTTGGTGTTCTTCTTAGTCCCTCTCCTCTTCGTTATCAACCTATTTGGCTTGGGAAACCTTGTCAGTAGCAATTCTACCGCCAACATTGCTGTCAAAGTCATGAGAGGAAAGCTCAAGCCCTACCGCGACACCAACGCAAGAACACCTTTGGTAGGGAGAACACCTTCAGTAGGGATGGTAGCTCTAAGAAAGCATTCAGAGGTGAACGTTGTCACCTCCAACGCTATAGGCCGTTCGTAATTGTATACCTACAACACCATCTCAGAAAGTTTCAAACATCGTATTGAATTGAGTTAGAACATCGTAATCCCATCAGTCACGGCCCTTGCAGTCAGCCACGTTTCATAGTGAAACACCAAAATTCAACGAATCATGCGGTTACGTCAACAGTACCTTGTAGTGCCACGTATAATAGGTCTCTCTCGGGTGGAGGCTATGATTCAGTTGGGAGCAGCAATAGAACCGAATCTATGCGATGACCAGGCCATTGTCTTGGAGAAACGCGAGAACATCGTTTTAAATGGTCGGTCGAACCCAGGCGGGACATCTTTATCTGTTAGCAAGGAATCTCACTAACCCAAAGTGGATACATGCAGAGGTTACATGAACAACATCCTCTACTGAATATACCACCCATTCCAGCAAGACCACCTTTGTAGAGAGCCGATAATGCCAACATTAAAACTAGGAGATAAAAACTATAACAAAAAGTCTTTCTAAGGATCGCAAAATTGACAAACTAGTAAGCGGCTCGGTTCGATTCTTGTCGTGCGCTTCATTTAGTCTTACTTCATAATTGCGAAAATTGTTTATTAGGAAATTGTTTTCTTCTTATTGTATCACAGTGATTTCATTTGTGTTCGAAGTACAATTTATATTTTGCATTTGGCGATTTTTGGGCTCTTTCGTGCATGAAAGACTGTTTTTCAGTTTGGAGGTCGACAATTCTACTGTACAAGCAAGAAAAGTAGTAAGTGACAGGAGACTTATGTAAAATGTAGTTATGACTTTTCTTGTTTAGACGGCAGAGCTTTCGTTCAGTAATACGTAGAACTGTGGGTCCTTGTCCCAAGTGCAATATGTCAATGTCGGATAAAATACAGACACAGAATATGCACAGTTCGGTCTTACAAGTTCAGACAGAAGCAGCCTTGCAGGTGCAGAAACAGTTGAGAAGCCTTTTCAAGGAATTTGAAACTAAATAGTATGATTGTATTACTAATATCAGTACTACGGTCTAGGAAATCAAGAGATACATTTCAGAGAATTCTCCCTGAGTCATTCTGCTTGAAAGTTCTACTTAAGCAAGGCGGATCAGATCCCTCAGATAAAGACAAGGGCAAGCACGATGAAATTAAAGGCCCCGTTACTTGAAGCTTCATTTGACTGCCAAGAGCCAGTTACTTGTTATACTACCCTTGAGATCCACGGGTTACCTCTGATGCCGAAGGAGGATATTTCGTCGGTCCTAGAAATGGTTGCCAAGGACTTGATGCTTCTTTCATTAAAGATGACCTTCTGAATGTTTATCACATACGTGAATCCCTAAAATCCAATTCACTGCTTTCACCGATCATTGCTACCAAATTTAGCAGACAATTCATGAGGGATAAGATAATCGAGCAGAGGAAAAAAGTACGAGACTTCTCTACGACCAAACTGATCTGCCCGGTAATAAGCATTGAATAGAGAAAAATTAATATTTTCAGATTTCAGCGTGAACCTGAAGATTATTCTATTTTTTTTAAAGCCCTATTTTTCCACCTGTCGAAAATGTCATCATAAGAATAAGGTATCTCAGAAGCCAATTTATTTATATTTCCATAGCGATCGCCAAATAGTTTCCTATTCCCCAAAACAGAACGTGTTTTTAATATATTTAATTCCTCGTAATTGTACTGACAGATACACCTCACAGAGATATTTTATATTCCCTAAAAGTGTACATATTTTCAGATTATTTAATTCCCTTTAATAAGTTCACAAAATGTGTGTAATAAATTGTTTTAATTCCGTCATGTGAAATATAAGTTTTGAAATTTAAATTTTAATCAATTAAAGTCTGCCTCTCTAGAGTTGCAATTATTTTAATTCACACATTTAAACAGATTTCTGTAATGCATTTTTTAAAACTTTTAAATGAATTATTTAAATATGAATCAATATTCGCATTTGTAAGTTGTAAAAAGAGTTAATAAAAAAAAGGTTAAATAAATGCTTCCGTTAAATTTTACTAAGCCGATTGAGAGAAATAGGATTTTCACTTTTTCTATTCACGTTGAGGGATTTTTAGACGGAGGAAAAATCGTTTATTCATAGGAATACAAATTTTTAATTTTTCTAAACTCAACGCTTATTATCGGGTGTAAACTATTGGTCATCAAGCAGCACTTGATGAAAAATAAAAGCTAATAAGCACATTGCATAACAGCATATTGTCATAACATTTAACAAATCGATTGACAGAATCTTTGACCTGGACAATTGCGCATGCGTCCATTTATACAATGGAAGACTAGAAACTACATAATCGCATGAAGATCAGGATGTGCAACTCACCGGTTGAAATAACATTCAATATTTTCTAATGGAGAAACATATGCATATCTTGTAATACCGCAAGCTGAAACCCTAAAATGTGCGTGTGTTAAAAACTACTCTTGAAAAATGTTATCGCCAAATTTTCGGAAATAATGTTGGCTTCCAAATTAACTAGACAGAATAAGATCCAGGCCAGGTACCTGGATCCAGGTACCTCGTATATACGTCCATCGCGATAAAGGTGGGAGAGGTTTGCTGAGCCTGGAGTGTCTTCGTCGAAGAACGCTTCTAGCTACAGCCTGCTCAGTTATAAATAGCACAGATTCTCTTATGCGACTTGTCACATCCACATGAAGTCGTCAATTCTTCGGCGCTTCTGTACTGTACCGCGTATAAGGTCGCAAAGGAGCTTGGGCTCCCATTTGATTCCAGAAACCCTACACATGGCCTAGCATCAATACATAAAGAAGAACTATCGTTGGGTCTGTTTGATATATTTCGAAAGTCTGCTGGATTAAGATCGGAGACTTATGGATTTGCTTTCGCCTGTAAATACGGCGTTATGGACATCTTATTTTACTGCGAGAAAATAATGAATGTACTTGTAGGCGACACTAACTGCCGAGAGTGCAAGCAAAACCCAGAAATACTTGGACATGTTCATAGTGGATACTCACAGTATGCATTTTACGGGCACATAGAAGGCATAATGCGGCTGTAAAAGTGTGATATTACCATCTTCGGCGCTTCTATGGTGTTAATCTAATACCTGTATTGCCATAAGCCTAGGGGGAATTCGAGTCCGTTGTGGAGAATGATCAGTATGAGATCTACTAGGATTTCTTATTCTCTACCACTCAACGTATTAGTGCTACAAAGCCTAAAATTGTCCTCCAATATCTAAAGATTTGGTCCAATTTGTAGTTCTCATAATCGGCTACCTTGACGTATGAAAGCTTAATTTCTTAGACAACTCAACAAAATCCCGTAAACCTAGTCTAGGGATGTTCGATGCTTTAAAAACAATCGATCCTTGAATTAATTAGAATCGATTGACCTGAAAAGTCCAATCTCAAGAATTGATTTAGCATGAATCGATCCGAAAAAATCATGGGAATAAAACAAATTAATTGTTTTTAACAGGATTATTGCAATTAAATTTCAAATATTTACTTGAATGAATATAATAGTAGAATGCATTTTTCAATGAACTATTACATTTTTCAGTCATGAAAAATATGTCTTTTTTATTATTTTAGAGCAATTTATCAAAAATTCAATGTGAAACTTCAGTCAGACTTCATGAACTGAACATGCAGTGATGTTGTTGCTGTCCCATGGCAGTTGAAAACGACGGCGTAAAGCAGAAAGAGGAAAACACTAGAAATTTCAGACAATGACGAAGCTTCTATGAGTTATTAAGAGAATACCATTGGCCAAAATGTCTAGTGTTTTTCTTATGGAAGGCACCTCAAAAATGCGCGGGAAATACCCCCGATGTGTTTCGGTGGAGTCATGGGCAGTCCACTCAACGCCGCCACCAAGGCAAATTATAAAATGGAATACGCCATATTTTTTTGCTAATTTTATGCTAAAAAAATTTTTTTTTGCTCTTTAAACTTCGACGAAAAGGGTGGCGGCGCTAGCAGGACGTCCACTCAGCGCCGCCACCTACGAAAACTCAGCAAAAATTATTATAATGCGATAAACAATGAGTGGAGATTTTTTTGCTTTCCTTTGCTCAATGATGACATATATTACGTTTCCCAAAAAACTACTCCTAAGTCTTACACAACTACCCCCGGGATCCAAAAAGTTTTCAAAATGGGAAAACTACATTCAACAACGAAAACATGATTTAGGGCTTCAAATTAATTACATGACACTTGAAAATTTCGCCCTCTTTATAATTTCCCCAAAACTACCCTTCCACGTGAGCGTATGCAGCAGGACATTTATATGTATGAAAAAAGCATTAAAAATAATCAAACTTAGAAGAAACTGTTAGTTGATATTTTTTTGCTCTTTTTTTGCTCTGCGATAATATATAATGCGTTCCCCAAATCTACCCCTAAGTCATACATATATACCCCTCGTCATCAAAAACATTTTAAAAGTTGGAAAACCACCTTAAACAATGCGAAATTGATTTAGAACTCTAAATTGATTACATGGCACTTCAAAATTTCCTCCTCTTCATAATTTTTCCGAAAAACTACCCTTACACGTGAGCCTATGCAGCGGAACATTTATATGTATGAAAAAGCATACAAATAATAAAACTTAGAAGACACTGTTAGTTGATATTTTTTTGCTCTTTTTTTGCTCTCTGATAATATATAATACGTTCCCGAAAAACTACCCCTAAGTCATACATACCCTCCCCTCGGCATCAAAAACGTTTTGCATGTTGTAAAACCACCTTGAACAATGTAAAAATGATTTAGAACTCCAAATTAACTGCAAGGAACTATAAAATTTCCCCCTTTGTATAATTTTCCTGAAAAACTACCCTTTCACGTTAACGTATGCAGCAGCACATTTATATGTATGAAAAAAGCATTGAAAACAATCAAACTTAAAAGAAACTGTTAGTTGATTTTTTTCTTCTTTTTTGCTCTTTGATAATATATAATATTTTACCTAAAAACTACCCCTAAGTCATACATACCCTCCCCTCGGCATCAAAAACGTTTCGCATGTTGTAAAACTATCTTGAACAATGCAAAAATGATTTAGAACTCCAAATTAATTACATGGTACTTTGAAATTTCCCTTCCATTATAATTTCCCCAAAACTACCCTTCCATGTGAATGTATGCAGCAGAACATTTATATGTATGAAAAATGCATTAAAAATAATTAAATTTAGAAGAAACTGTCAGTTGATATTTTTTTCTCTTTTTTTGCTCTGCGATAATATATAATGCGTTCCCAAAAACTACCCCTAAGTCATACATACATACCCCTCGTCATCAAAAACGTTTTAAAAGTTGGAAAACAACCTTGAACAGTGCAAAAATGGTTTTGAACTCTAAATTAATTACATGGCACTTCAAAATTTCCCCCTCTTCATAACTTTTCCAAAAAACTACCCTTAAACGTGAACCTATGCAGCAAAACATATATATGTATGAAAAAAGCATACAAAATAATAAAATTTAGAAAACACTGTTAGTTGATATTTGTTTACTCTTCTTTTTCTCTCTGATAATATACAACACGGTCCCGAAAAACTATCCCTAAGTCATACATACTCACCCCTCGTGATCAAAAACGTTTTAAAGGTTAAAAAACCACCTTGAACCATATAAAAATTATTTATGACTTAAAATTAATAACATAAATATTAAAAATTACTTTATTATTACAATTTCCCCCGAAACTACCCTTCCAAGTAAACCGATGCAGCGGAACATATATATGTATGAAAAAAGCATTGAAAATGATCAAAACTAGAAAACACTGTACGTCGATATTTTTTTGCTCTTTTTTTGCTCTCTGATAATATATAACACGCTTCCGAAAAACTACCCCTAAGTCATACATACTCACCCCTCGTCATCAAAAACGTTTTTCATGATGTAAAACCACCTTGAACAATATAAAAATGATTTAGAACTCCAAATTAATTACATGGTACTTGAAAAATTTCCCTTCCATTATAATTTCCCCAAAACTACCCTTCCACGTGAACCTATGCAGCGGAACATTTATATGTATGAAAAAAGCATTGAAAATAATCAAACTTAGAAAACACTGTTAGTTGATATTTTTTGCTTTTTTTTTTTGCTCTCTGATAATATATAATACGCTCCCGAAAAACTAGTACCATGTAATTATCACGTGGATGGGTAGTTTTGGGGAAATTAGAATAGAAGGGAAATTTTCAAATACCATATTATTAATTTCGAGTTCTAAATTATTTTTAGATTGTTCAAGGTGGTTTTCCAACATGCAAAACGTTTTTTATGCCGAGTGGAGGATATGTATGACTTAGGGGTAGTTTTTGGGTAACATATTATATATTATCGAAGAGAAAAAAAGAAGCCAAAAAATATCAACTAACAGTTTATTCTAAGTTTGATTATTTTAATGCTTTTTTCATACATATAAATGTTCTGATGCATACGTTCACGTGGAAGGGTAGTTTTGGGGAAATTATAAATAGGGCGAAATTTTCAAGTGTCATGTAATTAATCTGAAGCCCTAAATCATGTTTACATTATGGAAAATAGTTTTCCCATTTTGAAAACTTCTTTGATCCCGGGGGTAGTTGTATAAGACTTAGGAGTAGTTTTTTGGGAAACGTAATATATGTCATCATATAGCAAAAAAAAAACAAAAAAATCTCCACTCATTGTTTATCGCATTATAATCATTTTTAGTGAGTTTTCGTAGGTGGCGGCGTTGAGTGGGCGTCCTACTTGCGCCGCCACCCTTTTCTCCGAAATTTAAAGAGCAAAAAAAATTTTTTTTTAGCATAAAATTAGCAAAAAACCAAAAAAATATGGCATATTCCATTTTATAATTTGCCTTCGTGGCGGCGCTATGTGGACGGACCTGGATTTTGGCGAGGGGAGACGTTATGAGATCATAGCAAAACATTGAAGAATGAAGGCGTTGATTCTCAGCATGAATGATCGATTCATGCAAAAGATCAAAGATCAAGAATTGATTAAACAGATCGAGTAATCGGACCCTTTGGATGGACCTTGGCAGAATCGAATCAAGATTGTGCATCAGTAGTATGTGAATGGTGGGGTAAAAACTATGCTTTGCCCAATATGTCTAATTAAGCACAGTGCTCTTATTGGACCACTTGAATGCATTACAAAAATATGTCCGTAACTGATGATATATAACGGGAAAATCCCGTGCAGTCTTTAACTATGTTAAACCTGAGACATTAATTTATAATAATAATAATAATAATATATCTTTCGAAAGTTTAAAAAATATCTGTAAATCAATCAATTAGTCAATTATTCAATTACTCTATTCAACACATACATATTAGGTAAATATTTTGTTTGCATATTCTTTAAATATCATAATTTAACAATAATTGTTTCCTTTGTGATGATTAGTTTATCAATATTTGGCATTTTTAACATAAAATAGTAATGTTCACGAAACTTCGGCAAAAAATTCGTAGTTTTTTACACGAGTGCAACCCGAAATATCTCTTTCATCAAAATGAATAATCGTAAAAGCATTAAATCTATTAATGTAAAACCAGTTATATTATTTTTTTATCTTTATCCACTAAAACGGAGAAAAAAGTGTACTTTTTAATGAATCACAAATCCATGTATGCTACGAAAATGCTTTAATATAGTCGCCGTACATTTTCCAGTACACACAGAGCCTTTCGAATGTCTAGAATCAACTTTTATGGTCACAACTTGTAACCTATAGGAGCTAAAACATTTTCTTTATTTCACACAAAATTTAGCCCTCTATAATTTATTCTCTTATTGTGTTTCTATAGGCATAATTTCCTGCCCTACCACTTTTTCTGTGGCAGTACTTACGTAGCTTTACCCAGAAGCGAAGTATTTTGAAAAAACTGAATACAAGTAATTTTTCCTGGAAATTTTGATCAAAAGCGGTCAACTTTGGGAGGCCATAATTTAGGACCTATCAAGGATAGGTCATTGCATTTTTTTACTAACTCAAAATTACGTCTATTTAAAACAGAATCTGAAAGCCTTTCTCATAAAATTAACAGGTTCCCAAGTAAAGATACAAAATTCAGAAATGGGGATTTTGCTGTTAAACATTTTGGGTCATTCTGCGCAAAGACGATTATTGGAGCTTTTTTTCAAAAATATTTCCGGTACGCATGGTAGTCATTTATAGAAAACTTGACATTTTCATCAGGATCTCTTCTTCCGTGATTTGGAAGAACACGGTTAACGGCAAATCGGACAAATAACCTGAAAGTAGTTAATGGTAGGCGGCTCAAGGGACTTATACGAAATGCAGTTAACGGTGTTCTTCCAAATCACGGCAGCCTTGATAAACGCGCATTACCTACTTGATACTGTGAAAAGACTTTCTTTTGTACGTAATGTCTAGACTTGTAGAACTCTTGTCTGCCATAAAATTTGATTCCCAGTTTCAGACTATAATGTAAAATTTAGTTTTCATTTTTGCGAACATATTTTATAGCCTTTCAACAACTGGTTAGATGGAACGAGGGAAGACCTTTTGGACATACATGTTTCGCTGTTCATTGTCCAAACGGCAGATAAGATTTAAGGCTTGATGAAACTGCACTCTGCTCTGAAAGCAACTTTTGGAGAAACGCATTAAGAGTACAATTCTATAGTGATTTCATCGCAACTTTACATTATTAAAAAGAAGTAAAAGGAAATTTATACATAGTAATAAATTAAATTTGGCTTTCTAATGCTGTATGCCCGTCTATTCCACTTGAACTTGCTACATTTGTAATGGTGTTTGAATCATTTTATTTGCCTTTTTGTTTATTACTGACTACTGACATTAATTCCAAAGAAAATTTCTATTGCCATTTAAGATTTCGCAGTGTTATTACAATAATTTTACCTATTAGTTTTATTGCCAATCATATTTAAATTATAACCAAGTTTCACTATTATTGGCACCATCGTGATTAATAGAACATTTGTCCTAAAATACTTTTATTTGATGAACATATTAGTTATCACATGCATTATTTTATCATGAACTCGTTATTTCAAGAACTTTTAATTGCTTAAATTCAAGGATTTTAATATTCGGTTATATTACATATAAAATTTTACGACTTTCATTATTTCGCAATTTTATAATTTGTGAATTTCAAATAATTTTTGAATGTCTTATTATTTAGGTATTTTACAGTGTTGAGAATTTTATATTTCGGTATTTTTCAGTAGTCCCATTTTTGGAAATTTTTTTTAATGTTTTAAATATTCCGGAAAAGTCAATTTATCAAAATAAAAAATCATTAAAAATGTTCCCAGGCACCGTAATAAAACTATTTATTCTATTAAAACCTTTTAAAATACTTAAAAAGCTTTTTATTTTATTCTTTATGAATATTTAAAAACCTATCTTTTGTTTTAAATGTTTTGAAATATTTCTTATTTTACCTTACTTTTTCATATTTTCAAAACTTGTACGCCTTCTAAATATCTTTTAAAATGATTGGAATTTTTCATAAAATTTTACAAAATCTACCAAAATGAAAAAATGGCCCTAAAATCACTGGGTTTTTTTTCGGCAATTTTGTAAATCTTTTTAAATGTTCTTATATCTTTTAAATATTCTTTTTTAATTAATTTTTCAAACAAAAAATCGTTTAAAATTTTCCTATGAACCTCAAGGCTAACATCTCATCATTCAAACTATTTGAAAGAGAATCCCAAGTAGAGAAATAAATATTAAATGTAAACTAAGGGACCAATGAAAAGAGAAATTTAGAAACTACGCGTGAAAAAAAGGGTAAGGACACTCTTCCACCAAGAAATGACAACCCACATGCGCGTCTGTAGGATATTCTCTCAGGGAACAGACTATAGAGACTTTCAGCCCAGTAGATGACTATGCATACGGTTCATCCTATATTTCAAGGATTGAGATTTTTTATTTGTTTTCATGGAAACATTCTGAGCGAAAAATAATAAAACAAGTTCCTATTAGAAATAGTTAGCTATTTACAATTTGAATTATGTAGTTATGTGACACGAAGTGTTAGTACGGAAATCTTAAATAAAAAATTATGCGATTCTTAAAAGGTAGGCAAGGAAAAGTGAAACAACAAAATTTCTCTTTTTTCAGTTTTTTTTTATACAAAATAATTATAAGTAAAACAACAATCTTCAGAAACATCACATAAAAAGTTTTAAAAAAGTAATTTGAGAGTAATGTTTTGAAAAAAGGTTTGTATTTCATACCAAAAAGAGAAATTTTGAACAAAAAAGTTGATTTGCATCCAAGAAGGATCTTTTTTTTACCAAAAAGTAGATGAACCCTCTGTTAAAATTTTTTAAACAAATTACATATATTTTCAAACAGAAGCAACACTTTTCAACAAAAGTGTTCGTTATTTTTCAACAAATTAGTCGAAGATTCTACCAAAATATTTGAATTTTTAACAAATAAATGACTTTTCAACCAAAATAGATAAATTCTCAAGTAAAAATATAATAGTTGATATTAATTCAACCAACAAATATTTTAATGTGAAATCCGACAAAGTTGAATTCAATAAAACAGGTTAGCGTTCAACCAAAATATTGGAATTTTCTAAAAAAGAGACTTTTTTACGAAGAGATGAATTTTGAAAAAGAGCCGAATTTTGAACCAAAGAAAAAAATAATTTTTACTACATTATTGAATTTTCAAGCCAAAAAGATTAATCTTCTGCTTCTCAACGGCAGCAGTGACAGTTGCAATTTCTTCAGGTAAACTGTAAATGTTAGACAAAATATTATAATTGACTCAATGATTAATTGTTTATAGAAGACATTCATATCCTAGGCCTACCGAGCAACATTGAAAAAAATGGCTTAGCTGTCTCAGCATACCATTTAGCTTGATTTCCGGCTTACATAAAAATATAGCTGTGTAACCTAGAATTTTAGCTGTTTTAGCACAATTTTCCATCTAGAAATTACCTGGCTAATTTTACTAGAATATTTCTGGATGGAAAATTTAGCTGAAAAAGTTAAAAATCTAGGTGAGACACCCATATTTTCTTGGAAGACGAAATCCAGCTGAATGGTTAGCTGAGACTGTTAAACTATTATTTTTTTTATTGAATAGTCAGTATAAAATTAACAATTTTATCACGTATTTTGTGTGGTTTTCTTAATCATAATTATCTAATTTTTACCTGAAATAGCTTTTTTTGAAGCTAGTTTATTGATATCAAAGCTTCGAATGTGCCCCCTAAGGATTAAAATTTGTCTTGCACCTTCTTTTATATTTCTTTAGCCCCCCCCCCACACACACTTACTTGGTGGTGGCAGGGAGACCTACAGTTTAAGATAGGTTCCGAACACGCAAGCCTTCGGAGTGGGTCCAAGGCCTACGCTTTAGCCCCCACAAACATCGTCCCACTTAGCTAGTTTATTGTTTAATTCATTTTTTCACAACTGTGCACTTTGATATAATGAATGAACATGAATAAACCAAAAGATTAGAAAACAATAACTTTTTAAAAAACCTCCTCTGTGATGTTTCTCAATATTGTAATTTTATTTCTAATTAACTTGAATGAAAAAGCACTGAAAAAAGATACAATATTCTTTTGTGCTTTTCCTTACCTATTTTAAGAATAGGACAATTTTTTATTCAACATTTCAATAGTAACACACCTCGGGCAACATAACTACATAATTTAAATTGTATACGTCTTAGCTTCTCTAATAGGAACTCTTTTTATTATTTTTCACTCAGAATATATTTCAACTCTAGTCAAATAGTCAACTGGCCGCTTCTTGGCTGCCTCCATCCGTCTTCTAGACGAACGTGAGCAGGTGCAGGTATAAAGTCACCTATTCAGCGCCGATTAGCCGACTGGCCAGTTAGTCGTCTAATCTATTAAGTCGGTTAGTGGACTACGACATATACGAGGTGTGTTCAAAAAGTAAGGTGACTTTTCAATTTTCGCGGGCTACGTACATTCAAGTTTTGAATTTTTTGTTTTGTTGTGTTGGTAAAGTCGTCACGATCATATGTTCACAATATTGACTATATAGCTCGTGTTGTTTTTCTGGCAGAGGCGTAAAAGGTTAGAAGGGTTTGGTGTGCTCGGCGATTTTCTACTTTCGAAAAAATGGAGCAAAGAGTTTGCATTAAATTTTGTGTGAAAAATGGTATCCAGTGCTCTAAAACTCTTGAAATGTTGACAGTTGCATATGGTGAGTCTACTCTGAGTAAGAAAAATGTGTATAAGTGGTACATGCTGTTCCAAGAAGGCCAAGAGGATGTCAAAGACGAACCTCGCCCTGGACGTCCCAGCACGTCAAGAACAGATGAAAACGTTCACGCAGTGGAAGAAATGGTGTTGAAAAATCGCCGAATTATGATGAGAGAAGTTGCTGAAGATGTTGGCATATCGGTTGGCTCATGCCATGCTATTTTTTCGAACGTTTTGGGCATGAGACGTCTGTCAGCCAAATTTGTTCCAAAACTGCTTAATTTTGATCAAAAGATCTATCGCATGACCATCGCTCAGTAGATGTTGAATGAAGTCAATAATGATCCTGATTTTCTCAAAAGGATTATAACTGGGGATGAATCGTGGGTATATGGTTATGACGTCGATACTAAAGCCCAATCGTCTCAGTGGAAGCATTCTGAGTCTCCAAGACCGAAAAAAGCACGTCAAGTTCGGTCAAATGTGAAGGTTTTGCTCACTGTCTTCTTTGATTACCGTAATGTAGTGCATCAGGAATTCTTACCACAAGGTCGTAAGGTAAATAAGAAGTATTACCTTCAAGTCATGCGCCGTTTGCGAGAGGCGATACGCAAAAAACGTCCGGAACTTTAAAAAAACAATTCGTGGCTTTTGCATCACGATAATTCACCTGCTCATTCATCGTTGCTTTTGAAAGATTTTCTGGCCAACAACAGTACCACAGTCATGCCTCAGCCTCCATATTCACCGGATTTGGCCCCCAGTGACTTTTTTCCCCAAAACTGAAGAGACACATGAAAGGACATCGATTTTCAACGATTTAGGAGACAAAAACTGCATCGCTGAAAGAACTCAAGGCTATACCACAAAATGATTATCAGAAGTGCTTCGATGATTGGAAAAAGCGTTGGCATAAGTGTATTATATATGTGGGGGATTACTTTAAAGGGGAGAACATAAATATTGAGGAATAAATGAATATTTTTTGAGAAAAACATAAAGCCACCTTATTTTTTGAACACACCTCGTACATACATACAAGTATTATAAGCTTGGCTTTTCATTATTTTAGTTATTGGCTAGAATTTCAGCCAATCGACAATTTCATTTTATTCTCCTAAAATATTGGCTGAGCTCTAGTGAATAACTATTTAATTTTTAAGCTGCTAGGCTATTGGCTATTGCTAGGCCAATTATTGAATTTAATTCAATAAAATTTGTATGGCGAGTTCTAATACTGACATCTTGAAATGTCGACTACAATTTTGCCTGAAGGGCGTCAGATCGTTTGAAAAATTCAAGAACACCCTAAACGTTCAAAAGGTGTAAGATAATTATTTTGAATTACTACCCATTATTCTTCTTTGAATATCTAACTCCCGCAAGCCCAACATAGAGAGGGGTAGGGTTAGGAAGAATTGAGAAAAAAACCAACACTTACTTGACAACAACAATCAACATTCAATAAATGAGGTACGGCTACATATTACGGGTAACAAAAATAATCCTTTATTGAATGGTCATTGATGCCTAACACAAACAGTTAAATAATCCCGTTAAAGAAATTTCAATTATGCTTTAAGCCTTATTATTTAAAACATTTTTATCCTTAAAACAATTAACGACCTTACAATATAGTGGTCCATGGATGACATGAGAGGTCACCTAAGGTCACCACCATCTTAGATAATCGAAGGCAAAGTAACTTAGTCAGTAAAATTGCTTATTTCTTGAATAATTACGACTGTCCATCATAGAGCTCCATTATTCGACACGGAATGGTCAGATGGGGTCAACGCCATTATGGATGATCGTACTTGAAACTACTAATTTCCGCCACACATACTCAAAATGGAGTACGTGATACCACCACTATAGCGCATCAGTTGTGACACTGCAGGTCATACAAAGTCGCCGCTATGTTGCAAATATCACTTACTGAAATTTCACCAATTACTTTAAATTAATTATATTCCCCCTCGTTAATTTACCGCCGGATTCCTTTAAAAATAGTGTTGACTTTCTTTGACCTTTAATGTCATGATGCCGCGCCATGTTGGAAAAATATTCCGGTCGACACTTTGAACTATAACCCGCCGCCAGACTCCAGAATTTACGCAGGACACAACAATCAAATAACTAGCAAGATTCCACTAACCGACGACAATAACGCACTTTATTACATTTTATTAGGCATGACTCAAACCCATCGTCCACGCCACACTGAATTCTACGGCCACGCACTTTTGTAGGAAGACGAAATGAAGTCACATACCTTTACTTATCCTTTTGGATCTACTAAATTTCAGGCTTGACGCCTAAGCTAATTAAGGAGTCGGAATAACTGGGTCACAACGAAGTTCAGGGAGACAAACTAACTTTGAGGTGGGCTCTACTATTATCGAACACAGAGTGAGTTTCGACGATGCCGAGTACAGAATTGGCGCATAGGCCATAGATTACGCACCTAGATCGACGAATACGCTACGCAACGATAGGTGTGAAGGCATACTTAAATTTGAGTGTCCTATAGTGGATAACCATTTGCACTGGTTACCCCTCACTCGTCTTGTAGTGTTCTACATGGATCGCCATGTTGGCTCGCAACTTCACTCACATGCACCACATGCGCGACGCAACATTTAGTCTGGCGCACCTACTATACGTAGTGCGCACTCAAAGTTGTCGGCTGCTAGTATTTAGACAGTTCGAATACTAAACAGCCGGTGAGGATTCCTATGTTTCCGTGTTTTCCTCCTGTCGACGTGAAGTGGAGGTAACGTGTGTGAATTAACGATTCACGACCTACTAGTTGTGAATCTTTGATGTCGAGTTTATGTGTGTGAGTGACGTAGCGTGTTGGTCGGAGCCGCCGGCCCGACGAGTACCTAATGAACAAAATTAAACAAAAAGTTTCGACGATATTAGTGGATATATTTATTTTAAAAAATTATAATGACCCCCCCCCCCCGTCCATTCTGGTGACGGATCGGAGCTGCAGGATTATAATGCCTAACTCTCGAGAGTTTTGTTTCCTGGCAACATGTCAAAACCCTCGAGACTTCTGTCCTATGACAGATCATGGATGGACTCTGTGCTCGACCAGGTTTAATGTATTAAGGAACTTGAAATTGAATTTAAGTTGATTGGGCATCAATTTACTAAATTTAAGCGTGATATATAATATTATGTCACAATATATTCATAAATGTTTGTGTGTGGGGGGGGGGTCTCATCGCTAGATTGTGACATTATCTTATTATTTCTATTTCAGAGTATTGTAAACTGAGTGCGAAGAAATAAAAGTGGAAGGTACAAAATGACAGACTGGTTAAAGACAGTTTAAGGTGCAAATTGAATGAACTGCAAAAGAAAAAATTCAAATCTTAGATATCCAATTCAATAAGTGTTCCTTAATTATGTTTTAGTGTTTGAATCAAGAGTTGTCAAAATAAAATATTACTTGTGTACAAATAAAGAAATATACGGCATGCATCTGCAATATTCATGTGTTTTTTTCTGGGTAAGTCTCTGGAACAAGGTAACCAAGACAGATATTTTTCTTTAAGTGTTTCTTAAGTTTTAGCACTCTGGTGCACAAACAGGCACATCCTGATCGTCGTAATTGCATTTAACATTTATAATTACATTTGTGTTTGATCTTATCACCGAACTTTAAATTTTGTGAGAATTCCTGTAGACGATGCCTTTGCAACCTGGTACATGACATCGTCGCAACTATATTTGAAGTTGATATGTGTATCATCGAACTTTAAATTTTGTGAGCATTCCTGCATATGCTGATTTTAGCGACCTGGTGCATCATTAGTTACACCAGGGTCATCGCAACTATATTGAAAGTTGATAGTTCTGTCATCGAACTTTAAATTTTGTGAGAATTCGTGTGGATGATGATTTTAGAAATCTGGTAAATTACCAGGTACACCAAGATCGTCGCAACTACATTTAGAGTTCTTAGTTCCATCATCGAACTTCAAATTATGTGACAACTCTTGTAGATGATGCTTTTAGAACCTGGTGCATGAACAGGTATACCAGGGTCGCTGACACTTCCGAAAGACTACCAATATTACGCATCTTTATACCGTCCGGACTTAATTAAATACTTAAATCCTGTCCAAGAAGGAAATATTAGAATATTATAATAAAGAATATTATGTTCCTATTATATAAATTGTAAATATCAGATTATGTATAAAATATATATTATTTTTTATGTTGTGCCTATACAAAATACATTATGCATAAACTATACATAATTTGTCCGCCTAAGATAATATATAATAGTATAATAATATATAATATAATATATAAATTATACGCAATGTAATTCTAAGAGTATCAATTTTACACTTTAAAACACTTTAAAGTGTGTTATTTTTATATTTTATTAGATAAATATCTACAAACCACCTGGTTTGTTAAAAGATAATTATAAAATCTAGCAAAATGATTAAAAACCACGTATAGAATATATCATTATGCACCTTTTCCTAATTCTTGATATTATAGCAAAGTTATTATTTTCTTCATATAAATGAGAAAATCTGTTTGAATGATATATAATATATGGAAAATGAACAAATAACTATTGTGGAGAATAATAAAAAGGAGAAAGATGAGGTAAAGATGCATACAAATTTCGCCTATTAAATATATCTACTTTTCTATTTTTCTAAATTAAGCCGCCGGCGCCGGGTGCAACAAACAGCCTGACGCTGGTACATGCGTAAAAGGATTGTCCGGGCGTCTAAAAAAAAATGTTAATAACAAAAAATCAATTTTTTTATGTAGAATTGTAGAGAATAAGGAAATTAAACTTTTGCCTATTTGAATTTTTGTTGTTAAACGTTTATTTTTATTGATGAAAGCGAAATATCGAAGAAAAGTTTGTCTCTGATTATAGAGCTTATTCAAACTATTACATCGATGCCTAAGAATTCATAAGAAAGTTATAAATCGCTTATTGTTTAATACTATTTAATTGAAAAATGGGGTAAGTCGATAATTGTGTTTTCTTGTTTTCGCCGGTAAAAATTATCCAGGCAACTTCGAGTTTCAAATAACTTTCAGTGAGTGATTTCTTCAAAAATGTTAAATGCAGTTTTTTTGGATAATCTCATATCAATTCGTTAGAAATTTATTCAGATATTCGTATTTGGAAAGAGTACTGGACGTCTGCCCATACTGTTAACGCGAGAGAAGGCTGTCTGACGGAGCAGCCCTGGCGACGCATTAGCTAATAACGCTAACAGCGCAAAGAATTGATATGAGGTTTTCCAAAAAACTTTGTTCAACATTTTTGAACAAATTGCTTACTGGAAGTTGTTTGAAACTCGAAGTTACCTAAATACTTTTTACCGACGAAACAATACACGATTTATAACTTTCCAATTAATTCTTAGGCATCGCTATAGTATTTTAAAGAATTCCTATAAATAGGAACTCATTTCAATAATATATAGCCGAGTTAGAACGATTTAAGTTTTAAAACTTATTAAATCAGAGAGAAACTTTTATTCGATATCTTGCTTTTATTATGAAAAATAAACGTTTCAAAAAAATTCTTAAAGGGAAAATTTTTATTTCCTTATTTTCTGCAATTCTACATTTTAAAAAAATTGATTTTTTGATTTTGAACATTCTCTTTTTTTGGGAGGATAGGAAAATACTTACGCATGTTGAGCGTCGGGCTGGTTCTTGCACTCACCGGCTGAATTTCAGTAGGACCCTGTCTTTAATACGTTTCTCATTATTCATAACAGACTCTAATTTTGTTGTGCTTTAAATTGGTATGTTGTAAAAGTGCTTGTGGCTGGTTTGTTTGTAACTTTTAACTTTGCGTTAACTCGTTTAATTGTTGCTAATCTTATCTAGTTATTTTTATTACGTATCAATTACGTTAACATGGGAGCGTGTCTGGAGTGCAACGTAGTGATTTCTAGGGTGGTCCTGAGGTTCTAGCATGTGTAAAGTGTGGCAGTCTCATTCAATTGACCTGTGCTAATGTTGGCATCGCAAAAAAAACCTTTGGAAAACTTAAAATGGGCCAGATGGATTATGTTTGCCAGGGATGTAATTCTTTAACTACTAGTGCCACCTCTGCGGCAGTGGATACCCTCCCTGGTGCCAATAACGAGATCTGTGATTCTCGGTACGTCGGTAGTGCAAATCTTGTACCCTTTACTTCCACCCCTGTCAATCCACCTACTCTACCTCCGGGTCTCGTTGAACTCTTACGTCAAGTGGTCTCGGACGCTCAAAGTGAATCGCTGGCACAGTCTCTTGAGATTTTAGTGAGGTTTAGTGAATTCGAAACTCGAAAACAGAAATTTAATGAAAAGTTAAATTCCACCCTTTTGGAAATGAAGACTGATCTCGCCAATAACACCATCCGCGCAGACTCCCTTGAAGTCGACTTCCTAGTGCAAATGGAGGAAATTCACCTCGTTAAGAAGGAAGCGAAAGAGCTTAAGACTAAAGTGGCTGCACTTGAACACGCGCAGAATGTGAATGATCAAGCGGTTTTACATACTACCCTTGAAATCCATTGTCTTCCAATGAAGTCAAACGAGGATCTTATGACCAACGTAGAGACAATTGCCAGGGCTCTTGATGCACCTCTTTCTAAGGATGACGTTGTCAACCTTGACCGTATTATCAAAACACCGTCACTCACTCATCATACTACCCCACCGATCATTGTAGCCAAATTCAGCCGCCAGGATCCATGCGATAAAATAATCGAGAGACTAAAGTCTAAAGGGTTTATTACTTTGCTAATTCAGCCTTAAGCCAACTCTAATAATTAAATGCTTTTATGCATCGTATTCTCATTGGAATGTTTCTCTTAATATATTAATGGATACCTTAAACCTTTGCCATGTTAACGCCCAGTCTCTTTATTCAGTACATGTTTCTACCATATAGTAGCTTTTTTAGAGTCCTGGTTAACTCCAAATATATCTTCTAGCCTCGGTGCAATTGAAAATTATTCACTCTTTCGTAGAGATAGAGACGAGAGAAGGGATGGTGGAGTTTGTCTTTTTCTGCATAACAGTTTGAATTGGACTGTGGTTGAAGTGAATCCAGTGGCTACTTATCCCCCGACCGAATTTCTCTTTGTTGAAGTTAAGTCAACTTCTCATAGTGTTTTAGTGGAAGTAATTTATAAACTACCTAATGCCTCCTATGGTACAGAGCTTGAATCAGTAATTTTTTCACTTATTCCTAACTTTAACAGCATTATTCTTACTGGAGATTTTAACACTAACTTAAATGTCACCGCATTCGACAAATTTTTGCCGCTATACGTTCCTAAAAACTTCAATTAAAGTGCCCCCTGGATCAAACCTGAAATTAAAAATCTGATAAGGGAACGTGATGGCAAGCGCGGGCTTGCAAAAAGAACAAAAAGCAGTATAATGCTAGCTGAATTTTGTAAACTCAGGAAATTAGTTCAAACTAAGATTAGAAATGCATTTAATCAATACAATTATAACGAGATTGCGCATAGAGACAAAAAAGAGGATATTTGGCATCTTCTTAGACGTTGACACCTAATCCCGCTCAAGCACGAATCTATAGATAGTAATTTTCTGCCTAATGAGATTTTAAAGACTTTTTTTACGTTCCCAGTTTCAGTATTATCATCATTTTCACTTTCCCTATTAATTCAACATTTAATGATTCTAACTTCTTTTTCGATAACATCACATCTGATATACTTTTGGAAAAAATACTTTAAATCAAATCGAACGCCATAGGATCTGATGAAATATCAATCAAAATGATTAAACTTTCCCTTCCAATTATCTTTCCTTTTCTTTTGCATATTTATAATGCTTCCATACAGGTTGGTATCTTCACAGATATCTGGAGAAAGTTAGTTATTTGCCCAGTTCAAAAAATTTCTAAACCTACTTCCCCGAAAGACTTCCGGCCAATTTCTATTTTATGTGCACTATCTAAACCACTTGAAAAAATTGTCCACCTGCAACTTTTCAAATTTCTCGAAATATCTATGACCATTGACCCGATGCAATCGGGGTTTTGGGCGAAATATAGCACTTTCAATGCTTCCCCTAAAGTAACGACGGATCTTAAATTAGCAATGGATATTAATAGTAGTGTTGGGATTTCTGACTGGTGTGAGGTCAAGAGTGGGGAAGTGAACTTTAACATTGTAGCTACCACAAATATGCTGACCAATTCAAAATTTACTGATCGGGACCGATTTCTTCTTTGAGTAAATTACTTGTTCGAGTCCGGGAGGGTATCGATCACATTATCCTCTGGGCCGGGAAGAATGCACTCACTCTTAACCCGGGCGAAACTCAGCCAATTCTTGTAGGACCTACTTCATCTGCGTCGCTTGAAACTCTGGCATCATTTCCGCCACTTTGTATTAAGAGTTTTATTATCCCTTTCTCGGAAATGGTTAAAGATCTGGGATATTTCCTTAACCGTATCTTATCCTGGAAGAAACAGTTAGATAGGATCTCGAGGAAAGCATACAGTATTCTACAACAACTATATAGGAATATGGATTCTTTACCTACATCAACTCAGATAATTTTTGTTAAAAGTCTAATCTTGCCCCACTTTGACTACGGTTGTTTAGTATATGATCATTTGACCTACGATTTAAATTTAAAGCTCGAACGTGCATTAAATGCCTGTGTCCGCTTTATCTACAATTTGCCTAAACATGAACACATAACTCCATACCAACATATGGCTGGTTTGCTTAATGTTGCCAAGAGAAGATAATTTTTTATCGGTAATTCGCTCCACACTATTTTTTAGAACAAAGCTCCTGAGTATATATTTAACTTCTTCTAATTTGTAGACAGAGACCTTCCAGCTCATTGTGAGCTTCGTAAAAGACATTCGATTATTAAGATTCCCTTGTTAGAAATGCACCTTCCTTGTATCATTTCAAAAATTTCTTTTTCAAATATTTGTACAATATTTCTAATCCAATCCATGGAATTACTCACTGGTAGACTCTCACATTTAATTCTCCGACATTTCAGCTTCGAATTTCCTTCTGTTTTTATTAACCCTCACATCACAAGGTGGGGCGTTTAGACACCCCACGACCCTATTTTTCCGCATGAAGTAGGCCTAGAGTGTCTCAGGGGGGTAGGGATCTCAATAGCCTCCTCTTCAGTTGTCATCTGCACGTGGAAATGGATGAGGGTCACTAAGTCATGCTACAGATGTTTAGAAAAGCGATAATATGAATTTTTACTGTGCTGTTTGGAATATGTGATACGTATCTTTTTCATGTTTTTAATTATCTTTGTATGCTGTTTTTATGCTGATGTTTATGAAACTTCATTTTTTTGGTCAATATATTATTAACGTTACTGCAAGAAGTTACTTAATCATTTATTATCCTTTTTGAAATATATTATGTGTTACGGACTGTGTAAATAACCTTTGTGTTTCCTATAACTGAAAAAAACCTAAGAAATGGAATTTTCTCGTTTTAATTTAGCAGAAAATGATTGAAAAAGTCCTTTGAATAATTGCATAACTTTGTGAAATACTTTAGAAATAATATTATACTATAAATCATTCGCAATGTGTTTCAAAATGATTGGGATGTGGAGACACCCCACCTTGTGGTAAATGAGACTATGTCTCACCTTGTGGTGTGAGGATTAACTTTTGTAAATTTTAATTTTTTATGCACACAGTTTTGCCCCCTTAATTTCTACTTTAATACAAATAAAAGCTTCTAATTAATCACTCAATTTTTATTGATAAGTATCAATCTCATACCTAATCTATTACGAATTATGAGATAGACTCTATTTATTTTAGTTAGTTTATAAATTCAGTTATGAGAATAATCAAGCATATTACCGATAAGTACTTGTATACATTAGTAATAACCTTGTACTATCCTGTTCCTTAGAGGGCTTTTCAGTCCTAGGGACTTTTATTTAATAAATAGTACAAATACTCTCAATACGAGCTCTTTGTTTCTGACAGATTTATACTATCATACATAACGGATCCTTGGCGAAGGATTAAATTTATCAGGTTATCTCCATCATTTACTAGGCGAGCGGGTATTATTATAGTTTCAGAATGAAAGTTTCCATTCTGTGGAGCGCTTCGATAAATAGTATGATCATTAACATACTGCAAGTTCCTCATTTTATAACCATTGAAAGTTACTGCTAAAATAGGATATCCTGGAGCATCGGGTGCAGTGGCTATGGGTTCACTAGAGCTAGCTGCTGCCAACCCAATTCGTAAAATTCTATTTTTCCCATTTGCAGTATCTCCATATCTAATAGTCCAAGTTCCCAGTTTCGTTTGTGCATAATACCAGTCCGTATGGATGTCGCTTTTCCCAATCTCGAATTCCAGATCCGCTGCTGGTAACGTGTGCCAAACATAATTGCGTGATTCATTACTATAACGATATGAGTCTGATCGCCTGTTTGTTTCACCAATGGACCATTTCACTTCCGTGGGTACATATAACTCCAAGTAGGCTTTGTTCGTTCCTTCAGTGATGGTTATCAATTTTTCTGACTGGAAACCAATTCCATATCCTTCTATTGGATATGTCGTTAATTTATATGTTCCTGGTCTAATATTTTCTAGATTGAAATCGCCATTTTCGTCTGTTTCAGTAGAGTAGGAGTATCCAAGAACTTGTAGGTCAAATTCTTCTGTCAAGGAAGATGAAAGTACAACCATGCTTCGAACAGGACTAGCCACCTGGCCTTTTAGTGTGACTCGTTTTAGTGGATATTCTATTTCATTCATCCACTTATAAGGCCAGATACTCTGTTCCTCTTTAGCCTGTCGGATTGTATCTGCCTTTACTTCTTCGTCAGTTCCTTCGTTGAAGTAAAGCATCCAAGGACCATATAATTTTGACCAGCCTGGTGGCGCAGTAAGAGAAGGTGAACCAAAGTGCCCTGCTGTCATAACATTTAAAATAAGAGCTGCGTGATGAACAGTTAGGTCTTGTTTAAGAGGACCTCCAGAATGGTAATCTCGACTAGCGGAGATCAACCATGCACCATATCCTTTTCCAAACACCCCTTGATAAGGCGTTTTTCTAATATACGCTGCATAATCATACTTGGAATAGATAGTACCATCTTTAAGTTTCCATGTTGTATCCTGGATCAGTCTTTCATTAGTTAATTCACTTCCATCTGGAATAATTCGTTCTTGTAACCCATTGGTTGCCTGATTCATACATTTATAATCAAATCGGTAAACTGTACGAAGTAAGCTAAAAGTTATTGGCTTATCAGCAGTGTTTGAGGCATGAACGTATGTGTAGAGGCCACTGAGTCCTTGTTCCATTATGTAGTGGTATTCTATCGTTACCATTCCAGGCCTGTCTTCCAAGTACATAATATGGACGCGCTTAGCTGATTTATGTAGTACTTGAAGAGAAGTGGGAGAAAATCGGTGATAAGTGCCGTTATGCCAATCAAGATAAAATGAGTCGCCTCGAGCTACATTCTCCACTAGGTTCTTGCCATTTTGATATAAAGAAGAAACAGTCCCGTCATTTGCAAAAGTTATTTTTATCAATCCGTTGTCGAGAGTTGCTTTAAGATTTCTGATGGTGAAGAATAAGTCAGGATGATTCTCTGTTGAGATGTTATGCTGAGGTGATATAGCTTGAACTATGGAACCAGAAAAAATTCAATTATCAGAAAAATAAATATAATAATTGACGTATAAATCTTATTCAACAAAGTCGAAAAAAGCACTAAATTCCTAAGAACAAACTTTTACTGTAGATAAACTAAAACAAATAAGCACGCATTAGTGCATTAGTGTGTATCTGATTTAATTTTATTAATAACGTATGCGTTTCTTGTCAAACTGATAAAGAATCTGTACAGTATTCTTCAAACAAATTTTTTTAATGAATACCTATTATTTATTCATATTATTCTTATGCTGAAAAATTACTCAAATAAACTTTAATTAATGTATTTAGCTAACAATTTTATTCTGAAAATGCTAAGAATGTGAATAATAGATAATTCGAAACTAATTTTAAACTCAAAATTTTTATATGGTACATATTTTATGTGTAACTTATTAAAAATATACTTTTATTTCGAGTTTTCTTCGAAATAATTTCATTTATACTTATAATTATTGAAATTAACAATAAATAGTATCATAATTAAGAACCCGGATTCAATAACCGACTGTACGCTCGATTTTGTATGCATTGCTCCTCATTCGAGTTAAAATGACGCGAAAAGTAATCTGAAACTCAAATTTCAAAAAATCAGTCTAAGAAAATATTGTCATATAGAGCCTAAAAAAAGCACAATTTCAGTGTAGAACATATTTTATGCTACTGCAACTTCATGAAAATTAAAATATAAATTGCAGGTTTCGACGAGCGGAATTCAACGCGTTTTTTTCAAATAAACTTGCCGCAACTTTCTTCATTCAAAAGAATTACTTGAAATTTGAATCCCCAGCATTTCGTACTCTGTCAATACCTGTATTATTTGAGTTGTGTATAAAAATGTGAATGGTTTAGCAGTATGTCGATGTTTGTCAATGTCTATTTAATACCACCCTCTTTCACGTTCGGCCGAAAAAAGATATCAAGGAAATTTTCGAGTTCAAATAATTTTCCGTTGGGTAGTTCATAAGGGTCGAAAGAAGTTATTATAAAAATTTCAGATTTTCTGAGCGAAAAATCAATGAGCCAGCGTAGGTTGAAATGAAATTAATTTTTATGAATAAAAATTGCCAGTGTAATACACTTTAAGCGAATACAAATTTTCTTTTTTACTTAAAAAATTCTATTTTTTCTTTTGCATCAAAAGTAAATCTTTAAAAGTGTTAGAAGTAAAAAAATATTTGTACTAGGCGAACTTTTTTTATTATTTTTTTAAACACTTAAAATTTATAAATAATCATCGCAAGATAGAACAATGTTTGTAAATGTTTGACAAATGTTTTAAATACTGGAAGATTACTAAAAAGTCTTGAAATATCAGGTAAAAATGTCTATTATTTTCAAATATTCCGATTGTCAACCATTCATTACATTTAAAGGGATTTTCTTTTTAATAAAGAAAATATTCTACATTATCTTTCAAAATACATGGAAACGTGCGAAAATGTTTAGAAATACCTACATTGTATAACATTTTCGAGAATATCCTCTGATTATTGAATTTTCTTTATATTTTTGAATAGACAGGCATTGTCAAGAAAATCGAGAACATTCTTTGAAATTGTAAAAGAAATCCGAGTAACGTTTGTTTCTACAAATTTTCAAAAGTTTTGAGAAACCTTACAGAAGTGATCATTCGGAAAATTTCGAAAAAATTCTAAAAACATTCTAAAATTTTCGTACAAATTGAAAGCTTGAAAAAAATTGGTTGAAAATTCTTTTATAAGCAAGAAATCTAATAAATCGATTATCTGATAAAGCATGAATTTTTATATATTTTGTATAAGTATGAAACTTCAACGAAGGTCTGGGGGAAGAGAGAGAAGGTTTAACATCCAAAACCACGCGCGTAGATCTGCCAGTGATAATAATAATGATGCAAAAATTAATAAGGGTTCACTCTTGAGTTCTCTCAAAAAACGAAATAAAAAAATTTCTTTGGAAATCAACTGATTTATATAGCTCATTTAGCGAGTGTTATGCAATATTGTCTTTCCAAGATTTCTCATTTGCTGTTTGTTTTCTACCACCATCGACTTTCTTTTTTAGACGGGGCAACTGAAATTTTCGAATATCAAATTGCCGAACAGTTTATGATAATACCGAATTGGAAAATTCCCGAATAATAAAATTGCCCATTCATAAAATTCCCGAATAATAAAATTCCACAATTATAAGATTCCCGAATGACAAAAATTTCCGAACAGTCTATAATATTACGGAATTTCAAAATTCCCTAATAATAAAATTCCCGACAGTTTATAGCTCTGCTGAACTTTGAAATTCCCGAATAATAAAATTTCCGAATAGTTTATAATATTATCGAATTGCAAAATTTCCGACAACACAAGAGCTCCAATATAATAGCAGTTTCGAGGGTTACCCCGCATTAGCCTTGCTACTAAATCAGTCCCTCGAAACGTAAAAAGTCAGGGTTCCCTGAACCATTTTCAACTGGAATTCCTAATATACTCGACTGAGTACTCGCGCACTGCAGATTTTCGAGACGAGAGTCGCAACTGCTCTCGCCCTGCTCCTCTGAGAAACTTCGTGGGCCAGCAGTTATATGAATGACTAAATCAGTCCATCTTATATTGGAGCTCTTCTGTAATCAAATTTCCGACAGTTTATAGTAATACCGAATTTGGTAATTCCCAAATAATAAAATTACCGCATAATAAAATCCCGGAATTAGAAAATTTCCCAATAATAATATTCTATAATTATAATATTCGCGAATTTTACAATCTTGGGAGTTTTATTTTTCGGGATTTTTCAGCCGGTATCAAACAAATTGTCAAGATATTGGTTAAAACGATCAAAAAAATTTTGTGCCCGGTAATTTTGGTCAAAAATACGTAGTAATGCTAGATTCAGCTGAAGCCACAACTCCGGTAAGCGTAACTCGAAAACGATTAGTGGTATCAAATTCTCCTTTGTGCAGGAATTTAGGGCTAATTAAGTGCTCTGGATTTTCGCTATGCGAAAAATCCGGGCACTTTTTTTTACCAAAAATGTGTAGTAATGCTCGCTTCCAGTGACTCTGGTATGGGAAACTCGGAAACTATTAGTGATTTCAAGTTTTGCTTTGCGCAGAAATTCAATGCTAATTAAGTGCTCTGGATTTGTGCTATTTAAAAAATCCAGGGACTTTTTTACATTCTAATCATTTATGATTGAGAAAGTATTAGAATTGTCCGAAATTTGACATCGCAGTCTTTCAACGGATCTCCACGTTTCAAGACCCCCTGAATCCGAAAATCAGGTTTTTACGATGGCGCCTATCTGTCTGCCTGTTCGTCCTGCCGGCCACCCGTCCCTAAACACGATTACTCTCGAAAAAATCAATGAATCAAATCCATCTTTGACACACTTTTTTTGGGTCCTAAAAAAAGGACGAGTTCGTTAACCAGCCATTTTTGATCAAAATTCAAAAAGTGAGCGCATTTTGAAAAATTTTTAAACCACTTTTTTCTGAATTTGAAAATTCTATTCACGGATATTTATAGTATTCAAAAAAGAAAACAATTTATTCTGATGACATTTTTGATATAAAGAAAATTCTCAGAGTTATAGCATTTTAAAATTTTTTTAAATCAAACGAAAATCAAAATTTTAAGCCAAAAAACGCACGATATGAAAAAAAGTCAGGAGAATAAAAACATTTCTTTTCAAAAGTGCTACAAGATTTTCATAACAAATTTTTGGATTTTCTTGAAAAATCGAAAATTCAAATTTTGATTACACAAAAAATAATCAAAAATTCCATTTTGTGGACAAACTATGTAGGATACGAAAAAAGAGGAATCAACAAAAATTCTTATCCTAAAAAAGATCTGCAATTTCGTTAAGAATCACTTCTTGATTGGACGCGTACTTTTTGTTTTATTCGTGAAAAATGACATTGAAAATAAAAAAATTAAAATGTGTAGAAAGGCCGCGAAAATTACGAGAAAAAAAAAGATTCAACAAAACCTGTTCACAAATGTCTGTCGGAAATCGAGCCACAGCTCAAAGCCTACAAAAGTTTGAGAAACTTCATCTTTGACTATACTTAATTAAGTAGACAATTCAGAATATGAAGACGCATATAACTAATGCCATCTAAAAGAGATCTTTTTGATCAAGTTGTATTTTAGCATTACAAATACTAAGAATAAACATCCGAGCGCGGAGCGCGAGATTCAACCATCGCGCGCCCTAGGCGCGCTCAAAATGTCGAGCCGCGCGCGCAGGGCGCGAAGAGAATGTGCTCGCTAAGCGGGCAAATTTTTTTTACAAAAAAAATGTGTAGTAGTGCTGACTTCAGGTGACTCCGGTATGCGAAACTCGGAAACTAATAGTGGTATCAAATTCTCCTTTCGACAGATACTTAGTGCTAATTAAGTGCTTATATATTCTGCAAAAACTAAATAGTAAAAAAATTGTAAAAACACTTTTATGCACAAATTAATATGCACTTTTAAAAATCTACCTATACTCTCTCAGGTTCGGATTTTTGGCACCAGATGGCGTATTATAGTTTAACCATTACCAATACTTGTATTTTTATCATTATTTTCAGTAATTTACTATATGTAATAGGCCGCCTGGATGGTATTTAATTTATTAACCATCGACATAGTCGTGATACATACTCTTCATATTTTGCCTTTTCCGAAAATGGATACTGCAATATTCTAATTTTAATAAAAATAATAATTTTAGTAGCTGAAATTCTGTCAATCTGTCAATCTGAGTGAGTCGGCGTAGTAGTGGAAACGAAAAATCTGTAAATGGGTAATTGCGGCCGAATTTCCCCTCGCTGAAAACCGCTGCGGTATAGAAATCCATTTTTATAGTTTTATGTCGAATTTATGTTCAATACCCTTAATTAAAACGTATACAAGCGTGATAATAAAATTATTCACTGCAAACTTTTAATATTATATTTTTATCCTTGTTAAATAACAGACGCTCATCTTGTTACAAACGAAGGGGTTTTACTCTAGGGTCGATATGAGTTAGTGAGAGAAAGGGAAAATTTTTAATGAAAAAAATGTTAAATTTTAATTATTTTTAATAAATAATTATGAACGGATAATTGAAAATCTGACTTAGGAGGAAGTATGATATCTGTTTTTGCTCTTTTTCATTAGGGTTTCATAATCTCGAACTAAAAAACTTAGGGTTTTCTATCGGGTGTCGGTCCATCCGTACCTCCTGGTACGGAGAAGTGAGAGGAGAAGTGAGAGGAAGCAAATGCAAGTGCGGGAGGATAAGTGGAGAGGGTGGGTAATTTAGTGGAAGTGAGAATAGGGGAGGGTAAATGAGGAGACGTGATGAGAGGGGAGTGGAAGTGTGGCGAAGGGGGTGAGTGGTGGGCAGAGGAAATGAGTTATGATGAGGGGAAGTGTCCTTTCTTTCCCTCCTCTTTCTTCTCCGCCCTTCATTTCTCCTCCCTCACTTCTTCTGTCCAGAAAAAAATCGTCTATAAGATTAAAACCTTTTCCGTCTTCTTCAAAATAAATATTTGTTTAATGATTATTCATGTAAAAAGATTAATTATATCAGAATTATATCTACTCCATTCATTTCGAATACCCGATTAATATTTCAAGGATTATCACGATTAGAAACCCGTAATATAAAACCACATTAAATACATTAGTTAAAAGCATACAAATTAAAAGAACCATAACATTAAAAAAAAAGTTCACTGATAAATTACAGTTCATCTCGTCCATGTCGCCAGATGACAAATGTAGAATTTGTTATTGAACGAGAAGTAAGTATTATTGAGACATTGTTCTATCAAAGGTACAAGCTCGGAAGGGAAGTTTGTGAAAGACTTAATAATATTAATTGTATCCGAGATTAGTACTTTCGTAAAAAGAGATACTATGTCGAAGCTCACTATGATGTCTTGGGGTTGAATGTGAATCTGTTGTATCTTTTTAATAAAGTAAAATGAGTTTTGGACGTGAGTAATGGAGTATCCTGTAAAAGGATTTAGTGTTGCAGCGAGGAAACGTGCTTGGTTGTAAGTTGGTGAGTTTATTGCGCTGACGATCGGTCTGAGTGGAATGTTTTCTTTGTGGATTTTTGGGAGCCCGTAAAGTTTTGGAGTGATGGGATTAGTAGGTATTAAGTTAGATTGTTTGGCTGTCAAGTTTAGAGTCTTTGAGAAGAGTCTCTCTGAGAGAAGGCGCGCTCTGGCCAATCACAGGCATCGTAGAAAGTATACCTAAGAACAGCATGACCTGATACCTCAATTTCAGGTCAGCCCTGAAGATGTGAACTGCAATGTTCACGAAACGTCGACAAACAATTGGTAGTTTTTTTACACGAGGGAAACCCGAAATATCTCTTTTTATCAAAATGAATCATTGTGAAAGCATAAAATCTATTATCAATATAAATAATTGTTTGCCCCCTCCAAAAGGTTTCTGATTTTAAATAATATAAAAGAAAAAATTTTAAAAGAAAGTTATCAAAATCGGAGCTGTTGTTAAGGACTTCTAAATTTTGCCTGTTTAATGTATTCATTGATTGTACTATAACCAGGGTTGGCCCGGCCAACAACCGGTCGCCCCCAGACTACGTGATTCAAGAAAAATGTAGCCCGGCCGGCTCCCACCCGGTTCCTGTCCATGAAACCCAGCCAAGGGTAGCTCGGCCGGGATCCGACCAGAAAACTTGTTGTATCAGGGCCAACAGAGGAAATTTCTACACAAGACGTGTTGCATTTATTAACTTTTGTTTATTTCATCAGTATTTAATAGAATAAATTTCCACCTCTCTAAAAAAACACATTTTCTTCACAAAAAAAGTTCCATCTTTTCCGTAAAATGGAACTACTGAACTTCTGCAATCCCTGTGTTTTTTAATGTACCTTTACGTTTTATCCCATTAATGATAGCAAGGGTTAATATTTTAATTCTAACGCCCAGAAAAAGCTAGGGTTTATATTCTGTTTCAGCTAATTTTATTACAAACTCATTTTGAACTTTAGCAATGTTCACTATCATTGTCAGTGTGAAAACTGAAAAACTACTGCATTCTTCCAATGCTCACATTGTTAAAAATTAACTTACTGTAGCTCAATTTCCTTTTCAGTAAGTTGTGACTTCGTTTGTTTTTTTATTCGAAATGAAACTTTACTTTTTTCTGTGCGATTGAAGCACAAAGTAAGAAATTTTACATTCAAATATTGAAAATATTGATCATATAATCATATAACAAATGTTTGGAATACATTACGGACTACACTTTTTCAAATATCAGAAATAATTAATATATTATCTAATTTTAGTTATACTTACCGAGAGTAATAGTGAAAATAACCAGAAAGCTTTTATAAGCAAAAATTTGAT
Organism: Belonocnema kinseyi; assembly: GCF_010883055.1. NCBI lineage: Eukaryota > Metazoa > Arthropoda > Insecta > Hymenoptera > Cynipidae > Belonocnema > Belonocnema kinseyi. The sequence goes on along the minus strand of NC_046663.1, from coordinate 104,982,636 downwards.
GACCCATGCTAAGTTTCAGTTTAACAAGAAAAGAAGGAAGCTTGACAGAGTTTATATAATCAATATATATCCCCTCTTCAGAACTGCTAAGCCTACCACTTATATTGCAATAGCTAATCTCCTATTATGACGAAAGGTTTTTAATTTATGACTACTTAATAACCTTAAATTAGCAAAACGAAAGGCTTTAAATATTGAGTGCCATGGAAGTTCCTATCGGGTTCCTCGCCCGCATATAAACTAAACTATCTCACATATTGAGAACGTTAATCAACATTTATAAAAGTTCTTTAACATATTTGTAACATATATGTATTGATTTATTAAATATCACGTATCAATATTATGATCTCAGAAGTTCTTCTATTCCCCTCGTACTGATTACACTTACAATAATTCTGAGTCAGATTGTGTACTTAATAAATAATATACTGTCTAAATCTGAATTAATACAATTTCTTAAATTATTAGAACTATTTTACTAACTTGAAGGTCCGATTCTAAACGTAGGGACTGCACGTTCATCTACCCTCGTAGGAAGGTTCCCCGGAGAGTACTCCATGGAACTTCTGCGGAAATTCCAGTTAGAAATTCCGTTGACCTTACGTGGAAATTGCACTAACTGTCCAGCTGCAAATGCTAGTCCGAAATGGACCTAGGAAGTTCCAAGAAAAAACATGCTATCATTACCTTTTACCCCTGGTCGATTCCCGGAGATCTCGAACTCATCTTCCTCGAGAAAGTTAAGTTCAAAATAAATATTTGCCGCCCCTCAACCATTTTTATGATCCATCCTTGCACAAAACCTTTAAGTGCTACAGATATAAAAAATACAGCTTCCTCGAGAAAATTGAGTTATAGATGATGATTGGCCGCAATCTAAATACTTTTCAAATTATTAACCATTACTTAACAGCGTCCGAGTCCATCAGATCTAAAAAATCATCTTCCTTGAGGAAGTTCAGTTCTATATGATGATTTGCTGCGATCAACCCATTTTTCTCATCATCTTTAATTCTAAAACAACTTCCGAGTGCACAGGTCTAAAAAGTAAATCTTCCTCGAGGAAGTTGAGTTATAAATTAAGATTATCCGCACCTCACATATTTTTCTCTTAACCCGTCAATGGACAACAACCAGATCTACACAATGCAATCTTAATTCAGAACTTACGTAACTTCTTCGTGGACGACGTATTTTTTACACCTGATGACCTCGGAAGTAATTTTACAGTAACGGGTCATACAAAAAATGTGCGGAGTGTGGCCAATCTTCATTTAGAACTTAACCTCCATAATGGAGAAGTTTTCTTTACACCTGGTGTTCTTGGAAATTGTGAACAAAATGACGGGTCATGACAAAATGTCTTGGAAGCGGAAAATCTTCATTTGCAACTTTACTTCCTCAAGGAAGTTGTACTTTTCATCCCTTGTTCATCCGAAAGTTGGTGTACAATGGAGGGAGATAATAAAAATGCGTGGGGTGCAATCAAACTTCATTTAGAGCTGAACTTCACCTTGCACATTTGAAAATTGTTATGCACTGACGGGTCATGAGAGAAATGGCTTGGATGACGCCATTCTTCATATAAAACTTAACTTCCCCGAGGAAAATGTATGTCTTTGACATAGTGCACTCGGAAGTTGTTTTACAATGGCTCATTATCAGAAAAATACACGGAGAAAAAGATATCGCACAATAATATCCCAAACCCTCTATATTGCAAGAAAGCGCAATATGATAACGTACAATAAAGTCTCGGAGCTTTATAGAATATTATAATGCACTAATATCCCAGAAAAAATGAAGTTCAATTTTGTTGCTTTCACCTCCTACGGCGCTCTTAGCAGCAATATGAAAAAGGAAAAGTATGAATGAATTCGAGCTATAAATCGGGACACCAGATTTAAAACGATCACGGAAAAAAGTAAAAATTTGCTGCAGGTAAGACCGGCAAAGCTTAATGATTAAACATATTTTGTTTAAAGTTTCACTGAGGTTAGGAAATAATTCTGAACTCGTCGAGTGCGTGGCGCTAAAGTGAGCAAATTTCGGTGAAACCTGTAGAATCAACAACACAAAACACAACAAATTTGTTCTTACTGATATATTTCCTACGAGATAATAGTGCATTTCGATACGTGTGTAAGAGATGATTATTTAGCGAATCAGACGTTTTTCGCACAAGGGAAGCGACTAAGAAAAGTCTCATTCGCTAAAAATCACCTCTCACACAAATATCGAACAGTCTTTTATACCACGAAAGGCTCAAATTAAAGTTAAACGACGCTGAATAACGTTGGCGTCGTAATTGTCGCTACATCTCGAATAAAAATGGAGCGATTAGAAGGCGAAAGATTATCCAGGAAAGGTTAAAAATCGGAAATTATCTTCGATTCATGTAAAGTTTATCTGGCAAGGTTAATTTTTGTTGCGGTGAATCTGTCACTTGGAATCGGTATAAACTTTATCTTTAATTTTGTCTGTGATCGCTTCCTCACTACTCGAACCCTCGCGAAATCACAAAAAAAGAAATGCAATGTGATATCGTAATAAACTTAAATTCTTACGTTATAGATTACACAATTATGTGGTATATAATGTAGAAACTTGCAATGTACAATATCATGATTTTGCGCTATTATAATGCGATAATTACAATATATAGCGCAGGAATTACGGTATATATTGTAATTCTTGCGATATAGTTTTCTCAGTGTAGGTAGGGTTCGGCCAGTCTTCATTTAGAACTCAACTTTTTGGAGGAATATATTTTTTACACCTCGTGTTCACGGAAGTCGTAAAAAAATGGCAGGTCTTCCCCGTGACCGTTGGGGTGCGACCAATCCCTATTTGAAAGTCAACTTCTTTGAGGATTATGTATTTTGTACACCTAGTACAAACGAAATATATCCGGAAATTGGCCAGTGGTGTGAAAAACTATTTTTTTCGTAGTGAAAATATACAAGAGCGGATCTAGAAGGTATCTGCAGGGGGGGGGGGGGCAATTAACTCAATCAGAATAGACATAAGGAGCTTAAATTTCTACAATCCATTTATTATTTATTATCTCCCCAATTTGGGGGGGGGGGTGTCCCGATTGCCCCTGTCTGGATCCGCCCTTGATATATGTTAATTTATTTAGGCTGTAAAATGTGTATTAATTAAAAGAAGTTCATAGAAATGACAAACGTCAAAAAAAAGAAATTTTTATATATAAGGACGCGATCATGTCACATTTTAACTTTATTGAAATAAAAAGAGAGTAAATTTGCTAATCTTGTCAATAGCTACGTCATATGAGCCTGTCTCATTTACTACGTCACATTCACCAACATAACTTATTTACGAGTTGATAAGCATTATTTAAACACTTAATCTTTTTTGTCTTACTTTGTTTACGATAAAAATGAAAGGTGACGCGGCAAAAGGCGTACGTGCCAAATTTTCGAGATTTGTTTTATCATTGAAAATTCCTTTTAGTGAAATATAAGCTTTTTCTCTGTCAAATTTAGATATAAGGAAAACTATTCTGTATGAAAAAAATTTGCATGGATGCTTAATTTCCAAGCGGAAATATACACGTTAAGGAAGACAATATTTTGTCACAGTCACCCTCGAAATCGATTTTCGTTCATTTTTTTCTTCGTAGTCGTTGACTTTTTCCGTCTGCTCTTTTTAAAGTTCAACAGAGTTCTATGTGAACTAAAAAGTATATTCCTTTGAATTAAATGCACAAAAATGACACATTTTGTCATTTCTCCTGAAAATTCAGATGTTGGCACTTACCCAAACATCAGGTATATTCACTAATTAACTTTAGCAGTTTCGTAGAAGTAATTATTAAATATGTTAATTATTCGCTGAAACTAATATGCTAATGATTCGAAAAGAAAAAGAAAATATGGTAAACAAGATAGTTTAAGCGTAAAAACGAATAAGTTGAAGAGAAAAAATTCTTCATAACTGTATTTGCTTTAAAAACATTCTGTTCTGACTTAATAAATTTGAAAGTAACCTAATCTTACGAATTAATTCTTGAACCAAAGCTCATAGAAATTCTTACGAATATTGAAAAATATTTATTCTCATTTAATACATTTTGATTATAAATGTGGGCAAAACTTTTTAATCAAAGACTAATTTTGATAATCAAATCGCATTTCTAATATTTTTCATTGTTTTTAACATTTTTGAAATTATTGACAATAATTGTGAAAAAAATCCTCCCCATCTGCATTTTGTGAATGGTCCTCAATATAAACTAAAGTTTATATTGATGTCATAATACCTTGAAAAGTGAATTACGTGTGTACGGAAACTTGTCGTGTTCACGTGTTCAACCTTGGTAAAACACCTAAAGTTAGCTAAAACGTAGGAGGAAAAAGTATTTGTATTAATTAAAACTTATAATTGAGATAAGAATTGTGTTACCTGAAAAGTAATAATTTGTTAAAAATTTATACTGAATTTGCGCTCCAAATTATAAACAAATTAATTTATAATATTCGAAAAACACCAAAAACGAAGAATATTTGTTAATACCTAGAGGGAAAAGTCGGAAATTAGCCAGAGTTAACGAGCGGCGCAGTACCACGCCAGTTGTAATTCAGAATAAATACCAGTACTGTCTATTAGTACTGTACCAAACACCGGCATAGTACTGGTTTGCTACTGGCTCAGTACTGACTGTTATTACTGGTAGAATTCCGACGCAGGAATTCCGCCAACGGTTGGCGTGTTACTGATATACTACTTTTGCAGTACTGATATGTTTTACTGGTAAAATACTGAAACAAGAGTTTAAAGAGCGGTTGGCATCATACTGGCTTACAACTGGCCCAATACATACCGTCATCACTGGTATAATACCAGCACAGGAGTTACGCCAGTAGTTGACGTGATACTGGGTCGAATCTTGATGCAGTACTGATACATATTACTAGTAAAATACTGACACAAGAGTCCCACCAGCGTCAGGCATCATACTAGTTTACGACTGGCCCCGTACTAACTTTTATTACAGGTGTAATATCAGCATGGGTGTTCCGCCAACGTTTGACGTGATACTGATATACTACTTTTGTAGTGCTCATACGTATTACTGGTAAAACACTGAAACAAGAGTTCAACGAACGGTTAGCATCATACTGGTTTACAACTGGCTCAATACTAACTGTCACCACTGTTGCAGTACCGGCACAGCAGTTACGTCAACGGTTGGCGTGATACTGGGTCGACTACTGGCGCAATACTGGTACGGATTATTGGTAAAATACTAAAATAAAAGTTTTAAAAACGGTAGGCATCATACTGTCGTACTACTAGCTGAGAAGTGATATGCGTTACTGGTGAAATACTGGCACCGGCGTTTCCCTAGAGATTAAAGTAGCAGTGGCCACATACCAACTTCAAGTGCTGATTGACAACCGACATCAGAGTTCAGCCAGTGGTTTTCGTGATACTGAGTCTATCACTGACGCAGTACTGATACATATTACGGTTTAAATACTAACACAAGTGCTTAACCAACGGTTGGTATCATACTGGTGTACTACTGGCATAAGAATAATATTTATTTCCAGTGAAATATACTGACATAAGAGTTTAACCAACGAATGGCATCGTACTGATTTGCAACTGGCCCAGTACTGATCATTACCACTGGTGTCATACAGGCATAGGAGTTTCGCCAATGGTTGGTGTGATACTGCATCTACTACTAGTGTAGTACTAATACGTATAACTGGTCAAATACTGACACAGGCGTTGAAACAACGATTGGCATGATACTGGTGTACTACTGGCTTAAGATTAATATGCATTACTGGTTAAATACCGGCATCGATGTTTCACCAGAGATTGGAGTAGTTCTGGCCACATAATAACTTCAAGTGCTGATTGACAACCGAGATAAGAGTACAGCCAATGGTTAGCGTGATACTGCGCCTAATACTGGCGCAAGAGTTCAGCTAACGGTCGGCATTATACTGGTGTGCTACTGGCTTAGGAGTGGTATACATATCTGGTGCAATACTGATACGGGCTTTTCGCCAGCGATTAGCATTTTTTTTAACTGTCACTGATTATATTTAAAATTAGAATCCAAACAATATTTTTTTTAACGAAAAATTGTATTTTTTATGTGAATTTTCAAAACAGAACAGTTACTCATGTTCCCAGGTGAAAATGTCGGCAGTGTGCCGGGGCTCACCACCGGAGCAGTACTGGCCCATCACTGCCCACCAGTACAGGCAGCCGGTGGTTCGCCCAGTATGGCAGAACGTTGGCTGCCTCTCCCGGGGCGGTACTAAGCCACTAGTACAAAAATAGAGTAAAAAAACACGTCTATAAATGTTGTCATGCTGTTTTGAAATGTCGCGAAATTGACTATATAATTAAGTTGAAAACATGTTTTTTCTATTACTTTTTTTAAGGAAAATATTCTAAGTTCCACCTTCATGAAAAATTTCAAATGTTCAGAAAACATTACATTCGATGTATGTCTTAACCGTTGTAGAATAGCTTAAAACACCTGAAAATCAAATCGTTACACGAAGGTTTGAAGAAAATTGTTATTTAAAAAATTGTTCTAACTTTTCTGAACTGTAGCTTATGAGGATGGCTTTTTATAGAGTTTCAACTTGTCGAATTAGCGCAGTGCTTGGCACTCCCGACTGCTAGGTGATAGATTCAGGTATATAGACGTAGCTTCGAAACCCTATAGCTCTAGAAATATTATTTGTAATTTAATGTGTAAAAGTGTAATATATGTATTCATTTTAAGCAGTGCCATTAACATGTATTGACAAAATACTCGCAGTCAATTATTATTTATTTTTTAAATACTTTTTTTGTTATATCTTTAGATTATAGAAACAGTGGGTGTTAAAATTAAGCGAAAAGTTTGAAAATTATATTTGTTTAATTATAAATAATATACGGACGATATGCAGTCGTATGATGATGAATGGATGGTCTTTAAAACAATTAAATAATTTTTTATCTTTTCAAAATTAACTGCGGCATTTTCGTACGCCAGCGGTTCGGCAGTACTGTCCCAGTAGTGACAGTCAGGACTGCGCTAGTACTGATAGGCTAGTACCTTAAAGCATTACAAGCAAGTGCTGGCATAGTACTGGAACAGTACAACCAGCTAGTACTGGAACTCCGACAGGCGGTACTAGACCAGTACTGGGGCCGGTGGAGTATTTACACCTGGGATACCTTCGTTATTACTTGGAGCCTGACCAGTATCTGCCCAGTACTAGTCTGCAGTAGTGGCCCAATGGTGAACTTCAGTGCTGGCCCAGTACTACAGGTCAGTACTTTGCTAAGTTTGCAGTATTCGTTGAGCCAGTACTAGGCCAGTATTAACAGAGGGTACCGCACCTGTACCAAATGTAAGTACTAGCCCAGTACTGGCTAAATACTGCAAGTCAGTACAGAACATTGTTATCATTAAGGGTTTTACCGGTATAAAGCCAGTAGTCCTGCCAGTATTCTAACAGTACCACGCCAGTACTGAACTCCGACCAGCAGGACTGGCGTGGTACTGTGCCGGTGGTTAATTTCCCCCTGGGCGTGTAAAAATTTTCATCAGTTGTGTATATATTTTAGATATTTTTTATATTTATAAAACATTTTAGATGAGATCAAGGTGATGCTACAAGCCTTGGATTCAAAATTGGAGTGATTTGAGAGGAGCATTCAGTACGATTTCTACAAGAGAATTGAAGAAATTGAGGAAGAAGTGCGAGCTGTTTATCGCCCTGATCTAACAGAGGCGGTTACAAAGACGCTCAATATTGCCACCGTTTCCACACACTTTATCGCTTACTTTAAAAACTACTTCTTTGAAAAATTGCATGTACCTAAGGGTAACCATGTCTTAAATATTGTTTGTAAATTATTTTTTAAAATTATTCGATATCAGATTGGATAATTAAAATTTTCAAAGCCAATTCTGCAATAATTGTTCATTTTTTTCTTCTGTTGCAACGAGTATTATTATTGTAATTTTAAACTAGTATATTTAAGTCCCGGAACATTGTATCAAAATCTATTGTACTATACCTTTTATTTAAAACCCCCGATGAGCCAGTTATAACACGCAGATGCATCTAACGTTATTGGAAGTACTCGCATTTTCCTTGACATTTGGCCAGTGAAGAGGAAAATTTTATAGAACCAACCGCCCTCACGCTATGTTAGTTAAAAGCACTGAATACACAAACTGGTCGTATGTCCCAGATGGTCACCCATCCGAGTGGTGTCCGTGCTCGAAATGGCTCAACATCCGGACTCTTCCCGAGTCTAGATTCATTGAGTAACTAATTCTGCCGATTACCCCAACGAGATATGACGTCGGTAAAAGTGCGTCATTATGCCAATGTTGGATTATTACTACGGCACAATATTATGCCAATAATATGGCAGTAATAAGTTTCGTAAGTTTACGAGTGCCAAGCCAGCACCAAAGCGTCCCATGTGCCATAACTAACAACATTAACTTAGTCCAGGCGCAATACTAAGCCAATTTTAACTATGAACGTAGTCAGTTACACGCCAGCTTAAGGCAAAGTGTATGCCATTCTTCGACCGTCACTTTGCCCGTATTAAATCTTTACCATGACGGCCTAACATCAACTGACAGCCATAATTACGCCAATATTGTATTGTTGCTCGCCAAAGTGACGCTAGTATCATAAAGACTAGCTTTAACGAAATGCAGTTGTTTTTCCAGCACTAGATTGATACTGTGCCAGTATTATGCCAGGCCCATGACGATTTAATACCAGTATAAAGCCGAGATTATGCCATGCATATATTGTGACTATACCAATATCAAATCAGTACTGGTCCGGTACTGACTGTCAGTATTGTGCCAGGTCATCTTTTGGAAGTTTGCCAGTATCAAGCCAAAATTGGAGCCTACTTTGTGCCAGTACCGCGCCAACATCAAAATGTCTTTGTGCGGTACTGACGGGGTACCGTGCTAGTTGTAAATGTCCACTTGGGAAGTTGTAGATGTGTCCAATTACGATATGTGCATACTTATTAAAGTTTGTATAAATAGATTTTTATATGACGTCCTTGATTCCGTTGCATAATAAAAATAGCAATGACATTTGTATTTTACTTCCCAACACTATTTTTCGTTTGAGTGATTTATGCTGACGCACATAAATTTTCCATGATGAACTATTGAACTTATTACATTATCTCCTGCGATTACAAGATGGTCTGGTATTTTTATTGTTTTGGCATACAAATCTCCGCTTTGTAGTGCACCCCGATAAATTGACTTATCATTTTCGTATCAAAATTCGTTAATCATATGACCTTTTACATTCACCGCAAAAATAGGAATCCCTCAATCGCTGGGATTAATTCTGCTCGCCGCTGCCATTCCGACTCGCGAAATTTTGTTTTTCATATATACAGTGTCATTATACTTAATATTCTAAGATCCTGATTTAGTTTGCACGTAATACCAGTCAGTATACAGGTCGCTTTTGCTACTCTGGAATCCTAGATCTGCTGGTAGTAGCATTTGCCAAATATAATTTCGTTCCTTGTTACTGTAACGATATAAGTCTGATTGTCTGTTTGTTTCTCTAATGGGCTACTTTACTTCTGTGGGAACTAATTCCATATTCGTCTGTTGGATATGCTGTTAACTTATATGTTCCTGGTCTGATATTTTCCAGAATTCAATAACCATTCTTGTCAGCAGCAATAGAGTATGATTATACAAGAGTCTGTAGCTCAAACGCTTCCTGCAAGGAAGATCAAAGCACAGCCATGCTTCGAGGAGGTCTAGTAATTTGACAAATTAGTGAACCACGTTTAAGTGGAATATCTTAATCCATCCATTTATAAGGCCAGAGAGCTTGATCTACTTTACTTTGACAAATTGTAACTGCCTTCATCTGGTCATCCATTCCCTCATTAAAGTAAAGCAGCCAGGGACCATATATTTTTGATCATCCTACTGGCTGATGTACCAAAGTGGCTTCCAGTCATATAGTTGGGCATTAGAGCATCCTGATGAAACAGAAGGTCTTGTTTTGGAGGATCACCAGAGTGATATTCGCTACTGGCAGAAATCAACCAAGCACCATACCCATTTTCAAATACTCCCACGTATGGTGAATTTTTAACATAACCGGCCTTGCTGTACACTATATTGGTTATTTGTGAGTTTCACATAGTTGTAAATACCACTGACTCCCTTTTCCATTATGATGTGATATTCGTACTTGAGAAATCCTGGCACGTCTTGCAAATACATAATATGAACATGCTTTTCAGATTTTTCCAATACTTTGAAAGAAGAAGGGAAAAAGCTTCCATAAGTACCATTATTCCAATCGAGATAAGAGATTGCACCAGTAGACACATTTTCCACTAGGTTCTTGCGATTTATATACAAAGAAGAAACAATGGCGTTGCTATGAAAAATTACGTTTATCAGTTCATCTTCCAGAGTAGCAGTTAGGTAATTGATATTTACTGACATGTCAGTATGTGGCTAATCCAACTGTGGAAGATGTATAAATAATTAGGAAAAGGATTGGTTTCTGTTTCCAGGAAAATGTATGGTACCGAAAATGTATTTTTTGTCAAATAACGTATCTTGACTTACGAAATTTGTTCCACTTCGTCGATTGAATCATTACTGTGATTTGTCCAGATTTCCTTTGGAAAAACTGCTTCAACTACACTGTTAGAAAAATCTGTATGACATTTAATATGCATGTGTGTGAAGCAAATGAGCACTACCGCTACTGAAATGTAACATACATAGGTGTAGTGATTTAATATACATGTGTATTAAATTTAATATACAGGTCAGTATAGCAATGTGCGTGAAAACTCAACCTGCTTTCATTTCTTTAAACCTAGTCAAATATTCTCAATTAAATTAATAATCAAGAATTCGCCGACTCAGTTGTTATTTATAATGATAGTGCAATGTACGGTTAAATTTTTTTCCTAATTTTGTCGTATTAAACGTCTAGTCTTAACAGCATAGTCTGGCGCAGATCTGGCGGTGGCAAACAATGCATAACATGAAAATTTCTGAATTTCATTCAGAAAAATTTTATCAACTATTCTAGAAAAATTTTCAGGATGTTTAAAATTACTCGGCATAAAAAGTTAACATTACAAAAATAATTTTTACATTTTTATCAGCGACTGTATTAGATTTGTGTAAAATTTTCCCCCAACCCCCTTTTTTGTCAAATTGCTACGTTTTGAGACTCTCTGAATCCGAAAAGCAGGATTTGGCGTATGTATCTGCCTGTACGTATGTATGTCAATTTTTTGCCTGTTAGAACGATAACTATCAAAAGAATTGATAGTTTGGTTTAGTCTTTGGTACGCTCTTTTAGTGCCTTAATTCGAAGATCAAGTTATACAGCCAACCATTTTGGATGAAAATTTAAAAAGTTAGAGCATTTTCAAAATTTGTTAGACCACTTTTTTCAGATTTAAAAACGCTATGTACGGTTATAAGTGGAACTAAAGAAGAAGAACAATTTATCCTAACGACTTGTTTTGATGAAAAAATACACGATTTGCAATAAAACGTTTAATAACCATTTTTTCAATAGAATTCGCATTTTCTTAACCATAAAAATAAGACAATAAAAATACGTTTCTTTCATTACGAATGCATATTATGAATTGTAATAATATAAATTTATTGAAATTATATACATTTGTCAGTGTAGCTAAGAATAACATTTAATTCAAAATAAGAAAAAAATATTAAAGTAATCATTTAAAATAATATTTGTACTTTATTTTGCAATATCTGAATAAGCAGCCCCTAACGGAGGCATAGAAATAAATATAATATACTTTTGATATAATAGAGTTGAACATATTGTAGAAAAGATCGCATTTCGGAGAAAATCGAGTGCGAAGCACGAGACACGTGATAAGAATGTGTTCGTTAAAGCCGAAGGAGATTTAACATAAGAGAATTCACAATTAATTTTTAATTGCTGAAATTATTCTGGGTACAGCTCACGTCATGCATATGAAAGAAATCGTCTCCTAAAAGTGGTCAGGAAACTCGAGATGATTGGTGAAGGAGGATTCATTCACAAAGCCGTGGAGCAGGCGGCTGAGGCCCTTAGCCTGAATGTTATCATCAGAAATTAGGAAAGTGTATTTGACTCCACCTAGACGCCTTATCACATAAATTCAGAAGATCAGCCCTTGTCAGCGACGATAATTTTTGCTTTCCTCAGATCACCAAAACTTAATTCATGTTTAGAGAGTATCGTAATGCATACTGAGTGCCTAGAACATATATTATCTAGGTGTCCTTATCACGCGTGAACTATACGTATCTTTACAGGCATACTGCGACACTAAGAGTGCTTTACTACCCCCTTTATCGCTCTTAAAATTTTGGCCGCGACCCTGCCTTGCGGAAAGCTCCGAAACAGATAGAGTCAGTTCTCCAAAACCATAAGTGCCAAATTTTCTAGAACTGCGACTTTCGAACAGCAGTCTCTATTGCACACTTGAGAACTGACATTATGCTTCAGGACTTTGAGAAATGAATTATATTCGTGATCAAACTCTTTGCGGTTTCGGGTTCCAATCATGTACAAAACTACGAATTTTTGCCGACGTTTTGTGAAAATTGCAGTTAGCTTTTTCAGGACTAACCTGAAACTGTTGTACTAGGTTATTCTGTTCTTCTGTATACTCTCTCCTATGCCTGTGATTGGCTAGAGCGCCCTACCATGGAGACGGGTAGAACTTGATTAGCCAATCAAGTCTTTTTTTTAATCCGGTAGGATGAAAAGCCAAATCGGGTTTTTCATTATAACTATTGTTCCTATTCATGTTATTAGTGTGTTTTAAGATAGACATTGCTTCTCTACGAACTGTTTCCTTGTTGCAAACGGTCATTTTTATTTTCGAAATTTGAAATTTTTTTTAAAGGCTTCTAAAACTTGAGAAAATTTTGATTTTCACTACCACCGGCATTTGCGTTATAGAAAGCGTACCACATAGAGGTTGCACGATCGGATTTACGTTTGTGTGTGTGTCACTCGATGACGACCTTGCCCTGGCCGTCGTTTGTGTCCAGCGGTTTCAAGGTGCCGTGCATACAATCGGGATAATATGGACTGGGTAACGCCCATACGATTACCAACTTCACAACGGGTGTATCCCTCTTCAACAAGAGTCACTAAACGAGTAACTTCCGGCTCTGACAAGTGACGCCTTGGGATGATGAAAAATCAAAATGAAAGTCAAAAAAAAATTTTAATGAAGAAAAAGTATGAATCGGGGTCAAAACCCACAGAAGTGTAAATCCGACCGTGCAACCTCAACATGGTATGCGTTGGGTAACGCTTATGCTGGCGGTAGTAATAATTGAAATTTATTTGAGTTTTGGAAGCCTTTATAAAAAAATTTCAAATTTCGAAAAAAAATTCTGTGTGGTAAATTTTAGCGGTATTTGCGAAAAAATAGGGAAAAAGCTCGACATTTTTTTCATTTTACCCATGATTAGAATATGTTTGAGCGCAAAAAACGCGAGCCTTTAATTTCTTCAAAAGTTTGACCGTTTACAACTAGGAAATTTTTCGTTAGATCGAAATGTAACTTCACAGGGTTTTTGGGGGATCTCAAAACTTGAAACTTAGAGCTTCAAAATGTTTTTTTTAAGACCTCGATACGACAGGTCCGTCCACGCAGCGCCGCCACCAAGGCAAATTACAAAATGGAATATTTTTTTGCTTTTTTTTTCTAAAATTATGCCAAAAAAAATTTTTTGCTCTTTAAACTTCGGAGAAAAGGGTGGCAGCGCTAGCAGGACGTCCACTCAACGCCGCTACCTACGAAAACTCACTAAAAATGATTATAATGAGATGAACGATAAGTGGAGAGTTTTTTGCTTTTTTTTTGCTCTCTGATGACATATGTAATGTTTCCCAAAAAACTACCTCTAAGTCTTACACGCTTACCCCTCGTGATCAAACCCGTTTTAAAAGAGGGAAAACCACCATTAAGCATGTAAACATGATTTAGGGCACCCAATTCAATACTTGAGACTTGAACATTTACCTCTCATTCTAGTTTTTCCCAAAAACTACCCTTCCACGTAATGGTATACAGCAGAACATATATATGTATGAAAAAAAAATACAACTTTAAAAACACGGTTCGTTGATATTGTTTTGCTCTTTTTTGCTCTCCAATGATATATAATACGTTTCTCAAAAACTACCCCCAAGTCATACCTACCTACCCCTCGTCAACAAAAATGGTTTAAAAGTTAGAAGAACAACCTTGAACAGTGTCAAAATGAGTTAGAACTCCAAATTATTTGAATTACACTTAAAAATTTTCTTCTCATTAAGTTCCCTGAAAACTACCCTTCTACGTGAACGTATGCAGGAGAACATATAAACATATGAAAAAAGCATAAAAAATAATACAACTTAGAAAACTCGATTCGTTGATATTTTTTGCTCATTTTTGCTCCCCAATGATACATAATGCGTTTCCCAAAAACTACCCTTAAGTCATATATAACTGCCTCTCGTTAACAAAAACTTTTGAACGTTGGAAGACCACCTTGAATAATGTGAAAATGATTTAGAACTCCAAATTATTTACATCACACTTGAAAATTTCTTTCTCATTATAAGTTCCCTAGAAACTACCCTTCCACGTGAACGTATATGTGTATGAAAAAAGCATAAAAAAATTGAACTTATAAAACAGTGTTATTTGATGTTTTTCGCTCATTTCTGCTCTCCGATTATATATAACACTTTCTCCAAAAAACTACCCCTAAGCCTATATATATAGTTCCTCAAATACCATATCATATACCAAATACCATACTACCCCTAAGGCATACATACCTAACTTAGAAAACAGTGTTAGTTGATTTTTTTGCTGTTTTTTTTTCTCTCCGGTTATATATAATATGTTCTCCAATAACTACACCTAAGTGATGCATATCTACCTCTCTTGAACAAAAACTTTTTTTAAATTAGAAGACTACCTTGAACAATGTAAAAATGATTTACAACTAATGTATGACTTAGGGGTAGTTTTCGGAGAAAGTATTATATATAATCGAAGAGCAGAAGTGAGCGAAAAACATCAAATAACACTGTTGTCTAAGTTCTATTATTTTTCATGCTTTTTTCATACTCATATACGTTCACATGGAAGGGTAGTTTATAGGGAACTTATAATGAGAAGGAAATTTTTAAGTGTGATGTAAATAATTTGGAGTTCTAAATCATTTTCACATTATTCAAGGTGGTCTTCCAACGTTTCAAAAGTTTTTGTTAACGAGAGGTAGGTATGTATGACTTAAGGGTAGTTTTTGGAAAACGTATAATGTATCATTGAGGAGCAAAAATGAGCAAATAATATCAAAGAACCGCATTTTCTAAGTTTCATTATTTTTCATGTTCTTTTCATATGTTTATATGTTCTGCTGCATACGTTCACGTGGAAGGGTAGTTTTTAGGGAACTTATAATGTGAAGGGAATTTTCAAGTGTAATGTAAATAATTTGGAGTTCTAAATCATTTTCACAATGTTCAAGGTGGTCTTCTAACTTTTAAAACGTTTTTGTTCACGAGGGGCAGGTAGGCATAACTTAGGGGTAGTTTTTTAGAAACATATTATATATCATTAACGAGCAAACAATGGGAAGAAAAATATCAACGAACCGTGTTTTCTAAGTTGTATGATTTTTTATGCTTTTTTCATATGTTTATATATACTAGTTGAAGAGAAGGAAAGCCTACACTCCTCCGAACCTTGGTTGACACTGAACTCCCAGAAAAAAGAGTTCGAGTCTGATCAACATCGAGACATTACACTACTACCTGAGTACTGACTCCAACGAAAGAGGTACGGCCTAAAACTCTAAACAGAGGGACAAGTTTTGAGAAGAATAAGCATTGGGTGAAAACCATTCTGTCAACAATGAAACTCAAAGGTCACGCAAAAGAAAGACAAGAAACTCAAATAAATTATTAAGACAGTAAATGTTTTTTCCTGATGGTGATGATTACTGACCGAATATTCTTCTGTTTCATTTTCTCCATCTGTCAAATTCCTCGAAGGCCAGCTCATATTTTACCTTACATTTTTGGAGTAATAAGTCTTGCTTTGCTCCCCTAACTCCGTAAATATCTTGAGGGGTGGGATTTTGGTTGCTGTTCTACGATTTTGAGTGATAATTGAAGGTTCCATGGATTCTATTGTTGTTGATATGGTTGTAGATGAAAACATGCGATTAACGTGGGTTCCATCTGTTTGAGCTGTGATCAGTGGTGTCGGAACGCGGATATCTCTGGCATGCGCAGCAGTGATTCTGTGTATTTTTAAATTGACATATGGCGTTACATAACCTAAAAATACACAGGAATAACTACTGCGCATGCCAGAGATATCTGCGTTCTGACACCACATTCTGTGTTTGGTAATTTCGTATGGCGCAAGATTTGAAAGTAGTTCGTTCCAAGGTTAAGTTTGATATATTATAAGGCGGTTGCATTATAAATGATGAATTATTCAATGATGGTACTGCCCGCTATTATCGCTCTACTGCTGGTGGGCCAGCATGTGTGGCAACCCTGTTTCGATCACGCGAGGTGCGAAACTGCGAGGGCCAGCAGTACTAGGAATTTGTAAATCGGGGGCCCTTGAATACGGGGTTTTACGTATTAGAACCGTATTGGACTTACTTTAATGAATCTGAGCATTTTAAAGCAATTTTCAAAATGACTGCTCCAATATCCATATAAAAGAGACTATAAATTAAAGGAGTGAAGTAAACAAACGAGAGGAGGACACATGTACATTTGCCATAGAGACTATTTTCTGATAAATGTGCATGAGAAAATAACCTCTATGGCAAAAGTCACTTTACTAGGTTTTTCCGTTGGAAAAAAAAGTATTTGTTATAGATATTCGCTTTTTGGTTACTTCAGTAACATATTACAAAAATCTTAAGAGCTTTTTTGGCGCAGCCAAAAAAGGGAAAAGGCATCTAAAGCCGTAGCTACATGAGAGACCAGCAGTCCCCCATTCCCCGAAATTCTTAAAACATGTATATAATATACATATGTATACTTTCCTGGCCTCTAAAAATCATTCCCTAAAATTTTTTCCTAATTCAAATTCCAACCCTAAACATTTTTTCTGTTTGCGGCATTGGAAGGGCCTTCTTATCCCGTCGGAAAAGTTGGGCAAACAGACGCTGCGTAATTGTTCAAATGAAAAATCGTTGTTTTACTATTTATTTATAGGAATAATTATTATGTTTAAATAAGTTCAAAAAAGAAACGTAGAGGTGACTTGGATTTTGTATGATAGTGAAACTCAAAATTTATTTATCAGACAAAGTACAGATTATACCTAATGCCATCTCTTACATCATATATATGTCTTTAAAACTCTTATTGAACTGAGAAATTTAAACTATCGTACATAAACATTCCGTGACGAAGTGTTAATTTTATCAAATTCTCACCTTCGAGTACCATTGTCGATGGAATTATTATTGTTTCAGCATGAAAGTTTCCATTTTGAGGAGCACTGCGATAAATACTATGATCATTTTTATAATTAAATTCTGTCATTAGACAACCATTTTCTTCCACATAAATTTCATGGCTAAGATCTTTCAAATCACAATCATTTACACCTACTGCTAAAGTTGGAGATCCGTAGCTCGCTGCTGCAATCCCGATTCGTAAAATTCTGTTTTTGTCATCTGGAGAATCCTGATACCTAATAGTCCAAGTTCCCGGTTTTGTTTGTGCATAATACCAGTCTGTATGGATGTCGCTTTTGCTAATCTCGAACTGCAAATCCGCTGGTGGTAACGTGTGCCACACATAATTGCGTGATTCATTACTATAACGATATGAATCAGATCGCCGGTTTGTTTCTCCAATGGACCACTTGACTTCTGTGGGTACCGATAACTCCAAGGAGGCTCTGTTCTTTCCTTCAGTGATGGTTATCAATTTTTCTGTCTGAACACCAATTCCATAACCTTCTATGGGGTATGCCGATAACTTATATGTTCCGGGTCTGATATTTTCTAGATTAAAATCACCATTTCTGCCTGTTTCAGTCGAGTACGAATATCCAAGAACTTGTAGGTCAAACTCTTCTGTCAAGGAAGATGAAAGTACAACCATGCTTCGAACAGGACTAGTCACCCGACCTTTCAGTGTGGCTCGTTTTAGTGGATATTCTTTTTCATTCATCCACTCATATGGCCAGAGACTCTGTTCCTCTTCAGCCTGACGAATTGTATCAGCCTTTAGTTCTTCGTCAGTTCCTTCATTGAAATAAAGCAGCCAGGGACCATATAATTTTGACCATCCTGGCGGCGCAGTAAGAGAGGGTGAACCAAAGTGCCCTGCTGTCATAACATTTATAATAAGAGCTGACTGATGAACAGTAAGGTCTTGTCTGAGAGGACCTCCTGAGTGGTATTCCCGGCTAGCGGAGATCAACCAAGCACCATATCCATTCCCAAACACCCCTTGATATGGTGTCTTTCTAATGTATGCTGCATAGTCGTACTTGGAAAAGACAGTACCATCTTTAAGCCTCCATGTTGAGTCCTGTATTTGACTTTTATGGACTAATTCCCTTGAATCTGGTATAATGCCCTCCTTGGCTTCATTAGTGGCCTGTTGCATTAACTCGTAATCAAATCGATAGATTGTACGAATGAGACTAAAAGTTATATTATTATCATTATTGTTTGATACATGCACATAGGTGTAGAGGCCACTGAGTCCTTGTTCCATTATGTAGTGTTGCTCTATAGTTACCATTTCAGGTCTGTCTTCCAAGTACATAATATGGACACGCTCAGCGGATTCGTATCGCACTTTAAGAGAAGTGGGAGAAAATCGGTGATAAGTGCCGTTATGCCAGTCAAGATAAAATGATCCACCTGACGATATATTTTCAACTAGGTTCTTGCCATTTTTGTGTAAAGAGAACACCTTTTCACCATTTGCAAAAGTTATTTTTATTAATCCGTTGTCTAGAGTCGCTGTAAGGTTACTGATAGTGAGGGAAACATTCTGCTGAGTTGATAATGTTTCGGCTATAAAAATAGAACAGTATTCTATTATCAGCAAAGTAAATATAGATAGTAATAGAGATTGTAACGCGGAAGTTGAACTTAATAAATTCGGAAAAAAAGGTCACAAAAATAAATGTTTACTTTAAAAATGGTAAAAAATTAAGTATATAAGTGCATTAGTGAGTATCTGGGAGTGTCTTTATTGCTGACAAGCACTAACGGGAGGCAGAACTTTGCCGACCGTGAAAGCAAGCACTATTGAATCTAAATATTGATTTTAATTTATTAATGATTGAACGTTCGCACTCTTTTAGATTGTGATCTCTCATTGTCTCACGGAAATCGTCTATTTTCTTTCAAAGATTTTACAAAATAGTACAGTATTCTTCAGCGATCACTGCACCTTTTAACATTGGTTAGCTTGTTTACAAAAACTGATAAAAACAACACTTTATTTGTCGTTATATCTTGACGTAATTGAACCCAAAGAATTCAAAAATGAGGTTTTAACCAATTTTCTAAGCGCGTAAGCATAAGTGTATGTTTTTATGTGTCTGAGATTCTCTTTTTGTATTAACTCCAAAAGAAGTTAACTAGGAATACAAATTCTTAGGGATTATCGTCCCAAATAATTTTTATAAAAATCATTTTTTTTTTGCTTGCGAATTAATTTCAAATTTAGATTACATTGAGGCATACATTTTATACGTAGATTTCACTGGATACCCCTCTCTAACAAAGAAGATTCCAGTGGATTGATTAAACATTGTGATGTCAAATTTCGAAACAAGTTAACTATTAAAATTACAACGATAATGAAACCAACAATATATGATCAGATTAATATTTCTAGGAATGAATGTGAAATAATTCTTTTCTTCGTTTCAAGTTAAAAAACTGCAAAGATACAAGAGTTAAGTCAATGGAGCTTTTTTCTGATTTTACAGCTTATGTAATTTCAGTTTCCATTATTCACCTAACAACAAGGATTATAATTTTTATTTACATTTTTTGTATTAATCTATAGATATTCCTCGTGGTAAAAATTGTATTTTATTTGATAATTAAAAATCAAGTCTTCTTTCAAAAGTGTGGCAATCATAGATAATTATTGGGGAAAGTTGTCTTTCTGAAAATATGAGAAACAGATTTGATTCTTACGGAAAGCGACAGTGCTGACGGCCAGAAGGATAATGTAAGCACAACTTGGATGATCCATGCTGAATTTTAGTTGAACAGGGAACCACGGAACCTCGACCGAGCTTACTTCATGCATGTATACTATATACCCTCTTGAAAATGATTAGAAATCCTGTTTACAAAGTAATCGGTAAATTTTTATTATGAAGAAAGCCGAAAGATTTATTACCATTCAATTACCTTATATCAGGTTAATTAACATTCATAAAAATGTCTACATTCTTTTCATCATAAATAACAATAATAATTAAGATTGTGTTCCTCAAACGAAAAACTAATTTAAATTAATGCTATTTGTTGGTGAACTCTTATTCTTTCTCACAATTGTAAGTCAAATCATAATAGCCTAACCCAGAAAATTAAATTTTTTCAGAAAAGGGATAAAGCACTTACAAAATCAGATTATGAATTCAGAATAAAATATCTGACTGCTGATTATAGCACGCGCGTCTCTCGAATCTTAAATTTGACACTAGATAATGGTTTAATTCAAGCTTCGTGCTCGGATATTTACTTTTTCGTTCGGAATGCTTTATTAAAACTTTATCAAAAACATCTTTTTACAGCCTAGTATTTGAATGTGTTTTCTGTTTCTCGCCCACCACTTTCAGTTTCTCTTACCCGCCCACCACTTTCTTCGCTAAACGATTTTGTCTTGGATGATCAAGCAGTGTCAGATCAAACCAATTCTTCCGATAAACAATCAGATCCGATGCAGCATGTATCCTCAAATAAACAATCAGTGCTAGGATTACCAGATAAATCCATTGACAAGCAGTTAGAGGGGATAAGTGGACAAGTGAAAGCATCATAAGTGTTTCAAGCGCAAGAGTCTCAAGAGCAAGTGTTCGATCAAGATTTTTTTATCGCAATAGGAAAACGGGTGGACTCATCAAGTCATCTAGCTTCAGCAATTCGTAATGATATTATTAACAGATGGAGTGATATCCTCAAGGGGGGGCTTCCGGAAGAAGAAAAAAAAATTGCTAAAAAAGTACCTAATACCTGCAAATTGCACAACAATGGAACCTCCAAAATTGAATGTAGAAGTAAAAGCTTCTCTTCTAGAACCATTTATCACAAGAGATAACAGAATGATAGAGAAGCCGCAAAAGGTATCTCTATGTCTTGCTTCTTTGGGTCCAATGCTGTCTAATTGATTAAAAGGTAATAAGCCAGAAAGTTTGGCAATAATTACGATTTTAAGTTATGTGTGCAGGATATTAGTAGATCTGCACCGCGAGGAATCGCGAACTGGGCGTCTGCTTATCCTATCGAAACTAAACGCGTCTTTAAAGGATTCGCTAATTGCGACTGATCTGAATGAATGGCTCTTCGGGAAAACCCTAGGTGAGACCTTAAAAGCAGTAAAACTGCTTGAACGGTCAACAAAAGATTTAAAACCAGTGGTTAAAACTAATGCTCCATCAAAAGGGTAAAAAAACTTTAAGGGCCCACCTCGTTCTGCGAATTATCCTCGAATGGCATGAAGGGGCCAACGAAAGTCGGATTTCCAGAGATACAAGCAGAATCAAAGACAAAGGGGTCAAGGGGTCAAAATGTTTACAAGTCAACCAACAGCAGTAACAACAAGGATCAGAGCAGCAACACATTCAAGAAATAACCACGCCGGTGAGTACTATAGACGGTAGGTTAAAATAGTTTTCATCAACGTGGAAAAAATGTTTCAAGAATGAAATTCTTTTACAATGGATTGAAGGTTATGAAATACCATTCTCAAGGAAAGTGATTCAAACATGGCCTCAAAAAGAATCCCAATGGTGAAAAAAAGGAAACGATTCAAGTCACAGAACAAATTAACATTTTGCTCTCAAAGGGAGCAATTCGTACATGCTAAGAAAAAAAGGATTAATTTATTTCAAAAATTTTTTTGGTTCCAAAACATGGTGGTTTTAATCGTCTTACTTTAAATTTGAAAAATTTAAATTCATTTATTCACACAGAGCACTTCAAACTCGAAGATATTCGATTAGCTAGAGATTTAATGCAAGAAGATTGCATTATGGCTACTATTGATTTACAAGATGAATATCACCTTGTTTCTGTAGAGGAACCTGACAGAAAATAGTTAACGTTCAGATTTAATGCTCAATTGTTTAAATACGTTTGTTTATCTTTTGGTTTAAACACAGCTCTTTATTTGTTCATCAAGATTATGAAACCTATCGTTGCTTGGCTCAGAGAGCGAGGTTTTGAATCTGTCATTTATTTAGATGAAATTTTTCTCCTTGGAAATTCTTTTCTAGAATGTAGCAACAATGTTGTTTAGACACGTTGGTTGTTGGAAAATTAGGGTTTGTTATCAATGAAGCAAAAATTAATTTGACTTCAAGTCAGGTCTGTAAATTCTTAGGGTTAAATTTAAATACTAAAGACACGACAATTGAACTTCCTAACGATACAAGAATTAATGTAATAAATTCAATCACTAGGTTTAAAAAAAGAGATGAGCTTAAGATACGAGAGTTTGCGTCTTTAGTAGGAACATTAGGATCATGATGTCATAAAGCTAAATATGGCTGGGTGTATCTGAAAGACCTTAAGCGTGAAAAGTTCCTCGCTCTCAGGGCAAACCATAATGATTTTGATGCATCCAGGAAGCGATATTCAAGGATGCATGAAGATTTGTCTTGGTGGATAGTTAATGTTATGACAACATTTAATCCAATTAAAAAATCTAACTTTATGGTACACATTTTCTCAGATGCGTCACGATTAGAATGGGGTGCGTATAGCATTGGGGAAAAAGCTCATGGTTTCTGGAATGGAACAGATCGACAATTTCATATTAATGTTTTGGAACTTTTAGCTGCCTTTTTCGGTTTGAAGTGTTTTGCAGAGTAATTAAAAGATTGCAATATTTTGCTCCGTATATATAACTGCACAGCCATATCTTATATAAATAGAATAGGTGGTGTTTAGCACAAAAAGTTGAGTAAGATCGCTAAAGAGATATGGATGTAGTGCGAGAGTCGGTATATATGGGGTTTTGCATCCTACATACGATCACAGAAAAATATAATCGCCGACTTTGAATAAAGACGTTTTCTACCTGAGACAGAGTATGAGTGGTGCCCAGAAGCATTACGAAAAATACTGCAGATTTTTGAAAAGCCTGAAATCGATTTATTTGCAAGCAGAGCAAATGCTAAGTGTTCTATCTATGTTTCTTGGAAAAAGGATCCTGGGTCTATCGCTATTGATGCTTTTACTGTCGATTGTCGTCCTTATTTCTTCTATGATTTCCCTCCATTTGCGATTCTTCCAAAAATTTTGAAAAAGGTTAATGCAGAAGGATCTAGAGGCATTCTTGTGGTACCACAATGGCCATCCCAGACATGGTATCCAAGGGTTATGGCGATGTTTAAATCACAGCCATTGGTGTTCAAACCTAGAACTAATTTATTGTCTTCTTCTAATAGAGAACCACATCCCCTGTCATCCCAGCTTTCCCTGGTGGCAAGGATCTTATCAAAGAAGCTTACATGTTAAAGGGAATGACACAGGGGACGATTAAAATCTCATTGGCATCACTAACTGACTCCACCGTACGTCAAAACAATGTGGCATTAAAAAAATGGTAGCAATTTTGTCATTTGACAGGAGTAGATGTCTTTGGAGCTGAAATTCCGGACGTGTTGAAGTTCCTAACAAGCGAATTTGATAAGGGAGCATCTTATGGATCCATCAATTCGGACAGATCAGCAGTGTCTTTAATTCTGGGACCTAAAGTTGGGCAGGACGAGCAGATAAAAAGATTTTGTAAAGAAGTACCTAAGCTTCGATCATCTCAGCCAAAGTATGATTCCACTTGGGATACGAAGATCGTCTTAGATTTAGTATCCACGTGGTATCCTAATGACGATATAACGATGGAACAATTGTCTCTGAAAGTTGTCTCATAAATGGCTTTTACTATAGGCCATAGGATGCAGACACTGGCAAATGTAGACGTCAGAAATATACTGAAGAAAGGCGACATGTTAGAAATTAAGATTCCATCGCGAATAAAGACGTCTAGTCATGATAAGACACAGCCTACTCTAAGGTTGCTCAGATTGGAAACGGATCTTCCAGTCTGCGTAGCATCAGCAGTCCAAACATACATAGCAGGAACAGAAGCCCTGAGAGGAGATACGGTAAAATTGTTTATCTCCTGGGAGAAACCTCATAAGGCAGTATCCACTCAAACTTTAAGCCGTTGGATTAAAAGTGTTCTACAAAACAGTGGATTGGACACAACAATTTTTTCAGTGTATAGTACCCGCCACGCTTCTACGTCATCAGCTAAAAGGACCGGCGTTAACATTGATCTGATCAAGAAAACAGCCGGTTGGACACATGTATCCGAAACTTTTGCTAGATTCAATGATAGAAACATCACAGAAAACAAAGATGTTAGTTTTGCAGAAGCTATTTTAAACTTACAATAAGGAAAATCTGTTTGAGATTATTTCCATTCTCATATTTAATCTGACATTAATTGAGAAGCAGTATCTGAACTGCACATTGCATTTATTCTTTTGTAACTGGTTTAATTATACATTTATTATTCTTCATATAAAAAAAAATACGTTTCTTCTGCCGTTTCTTTAAACATCTACTAGGTGATGATCGAAGGAGAAGGTGCGTAATACAATTGAACGATTAAACGAACTTACCAAACTGAAGTTCTATCGTAATTGTATAAAGCACCTCCTCCTGAAGATCAGTCCTACCCAATTCATTCCCACATCTAACTCTTTAGTTAGCCCATTTAAATCGGGCAGTTTAGGCTTTGAAGTAATCATGGAATTGGACAGAGCGCCGCGGACCATGGAACGGATGTCGGGTTCCAATTTTGTTTCTATATCTTTGAAGCTTGTGGTGACGTTGGCATTAAGTAGGGGTACTAAGAGGTGATGATCTTCAGGAATGGACCTGCGACATGTTTATCAACGAAAACCTAAACATGACTAAGGCTGATACCAATTTATGTGGAACCGTTGACTCGGGATGTCCTCAGAAAGATGTCTTATCATCCCTGCTGTGGTGCTTGGTAGTAGATAAACTGCTTCATGTGCTTAAAAACCGACGATATTCGGGTAATGTTGCGCGGCCAGCATCTGGATGCGCTTTTCGAAGTAATGCAGTAAGCACTGGGAATAGTGAATTCTTGGTGCAAGAAAACTGAACCATCCGTCAATCCGAGTTATACGAATGCGTTTGTTTTCACCAGAAGGTAAAAGTAGGGAAACACGAGTAAATTGAAACTGGAAGGATCACAAGTGGAAACCAAAGAGAGAGCTATATATCTCGAAGGAATTATAGATAAGAAGCTGGTTTGGAAATAGAATTTGGAAAAAAGTGCAAAAAGCTACAAGCGACTTTATGGGAAAATCTGAGGCGATCCAGGCTAACCTATGCGGCACACTATAGGTCAGATTGCATTTTTCTGATTTGAAATCTAATATACCGAAAAAGAATAGAGATAACCCAACACATTTTTTAGAATGAAGTCCATGTTACGTGAATTAAAGGAAAATATGTAAAAATGCCTACATTGCTTATTTTAGGGGTTGAAGTAAGGGGTGAAGTTAAACATGTTTAAAAAATCGATAACTATTTGCTTTTATTTTGGATAAATCTCAAAGGGAAATCATGATATCGATAACATTTTTTTTAATTGTATTAAATGTAATGGAAATGAAGGAAAAAATTATTAAGATACCATCAACCCCTAAATAAGGGGTTGAAGTACGGATTAAGTAGCTCAAAATCAGAAAATTCGCTGAAAAGCATTGCAAAAGTTTTTCGTGGGTGGTAAAAAAGATTCTAATAACCATTTCTTCGAAATCCTCAACTGTCTGAATGGTTTCTCCCTATCAATCTTCTTTCTATGGTTTGAAATAGACGGTGAGAATCTGAAAACACGAAATATCGCAGAATATAATTGCAAATGGTTTTCATGGGGGTTAAATACTATTTCGACAACCATTTTTGTATTATTTATTTTTTCGTGTAATTTAGATTGTGTGAGAATACAGTATAAATCAAGCAGATTATTTATAATTCGCCAGTAAGTATGACTTTACTAATTTAAAGAAATATGCGGTAACAATAGTCTAAGTTTTCATACTTTTTTGTATTCAAAAA
>NC_046663.1:104948365-104956051 GCF_010883055.1 Belonocnema kinseyi | reverse complement strand
TATTGGTTCAATATCGTATCAATATTGTATAAATAATTGATTAAAATAATACTTTAATTATAATTTAAAAATGTAATAAATAAAGTTGGAAATTAATGTGGTTTGAACTATGTAACAACGTTGTAATAACGTTGTAAAGACGTTACAAATGTCCGCCGTCTGTCCATCTGAAAGTTTATTGAACGCTTATGTCGTGTCAAAACGAAATTATTATTATAAAAGTTTAATAACATTACTTGATTAGCAATGGAAAATTACATTTTATAAACATATAATTTCTAAATAACATTTGTATAATAATCAGGTCTTCAAAACGCCTTTTTCGAATATACCGTAAGGTTGGGGGGAACGAGGAACCATCTACACAGTAGAGAATAATGCAGAAATAGTTGCTGAAATGATATTCAACTCTCACGAAAACCATTTACAATACTATTCTGCCATATTTCACGTTTTCAGATTCTCGCCGTCGATTTCCACCCCTAGAAAGGAGAATAATAGCGACAAAGCATCCATAAAGTTAAGGATTTTGAAAAAATGGTTACTAGAATCTTTTTACCACCCACGAAAACCTTTTACAATGTTTTTCAGCGAATTTTCTGATTTTCAGCCACTTATCCCTTCTTTTAACACCTAATTTAGGGATTGATGGTATCCTAATAATTTTTTCCTCAATCTGCATTAAATTTACTACAATTAAAAAAATTATATCGATATCATGATTGCCCTTTGGGATTTAGCAAAAATAAAAGCAAAATGTCATGGATTTTTTAACCTTTAGAGGGCCGGAAAATCAATTTTTTGGCTCATCAGGTAAACTTATCTAATTTTTATTTTTAGAATAAAATATTCATTTTTGTAACATTGTTACCGGTTTTCAACGTAATTTAAGTTGAATTGATCCTTCCTAACCCCTTTTTAACTACCCCATACCCCTTAAATTTACTGTTCCAACTTTGTCAAAACGGGGTCTTGTTTTGAACGTTACTATTTAATATAATTGAATATAAATTTATTTCCCCTTCGCCATTTTTAACTCTTTTTCCCATTTTACCTCAAAACACCTAACACAACCCCTTAAATTTGAATAACCACCCTATATAATGTTTAAATGATGTAACAAGTTTATACACTATTGAAAAAACAATTTTTTTCCAACTTGAAATCTTTAACAGTGGCTGTTACGTACAGAACCGGCAATCCAATATATTGGCTCGCCCCGTTATCGAAACTTTGTTTATGAACAATTAATGCTATATGATAACTCTTAAGCCAATTTTCTGAGGTCGATTTGCCTCCCAAATTTCCGGCCCTCTGAAGGTTAAACATGCTGAATTTCACTCCTTACTTCAATCCCTACAATAAGCAAAGTCGCCATTCTTACATATTTTTCTTCAATCTACGTAACAAAAGCTTTATTTAAAAAAAATTTTTTACTGGAAAGAATCCGAGCACTGATTTTAAGAGACATCACTGGCGCGTCGAAGTCCACACCCATAATGGCTATGGAGGCACTAATAGGTTTGGAGCAATTGCTATTGAGAGGAGGATGATTCTGAACATGCCCAATGTCAAAATGCCCACTTGCTACATCTGCGCAAGAAGTATCGAGTTAACCTATTTACGGAAGAGAAATGGCTTAACGGCGAGATACATTTGCCCAATGATGGAGACAATAGGTTTACAAATAGCTCAGGCGAGGTCATACGCCACAGTTCTACAAACTGAGATCATGGTCATGCCCCAGTGCGCCTGCAAGTAAAGGAGTAGGGCAACAAAAGAAGCAACCGTATCTACTCCGGCATCAGGGCTGCTACAATAGCCCTGAATATAACAAGGACTACATCGCTATTAGCATGGATGTGTTTTTTGGCGCTAAACAAGCTAGAGACAAAAAACGATGGGACTTTGTTTTGGATCCCTGAACACAGCGCAATCACGGGCAATAATATATCAGACAGGCTAGCAAAGCTAACAGAAAGAGAAAAATGCAATGGGCCCGAGACGATTGTAGGCATTTCTAAGAGGTCAGTTACTGGAGAAATCCACAGTTGCCCAACCGAGGAACACGAGAATAAGTGGAGATTGTCCTCTAGTTGCAGACAAGCCAAAAATACTCTTGGACTCAAAGTCAAGCGAAAGGAATTTTCATATGACAGGAAGCTTCGGGTATCACCTACATAAAATGGGGCTTGTAGAAAGCTTTCTCAAAATATGCGCGGAAGGGGCAACTCACGGGCAATAACTGCGCCAGTGAGTCATAAATATCAGCCAACAGCTTGGCTGCGGTCCTCTTCCTATGGAGAAGACTTCGGGGTCACGCTTGGGCTCACACCTACAATATAATGATAATAAAATGTTTTTTGCAAAACATTTATGAAATTGGGCACATTCCGTGTCCTTACAGCGTACGCGAAGTTCCAAAATTCTCTACTGTGAGATTAGCGTGCAGGAATGCGACATTCCCGCACTGTTTTGCGTTCGAAAATATTCCCGCACTGGCACCATTTACAAGATCTTCCCTTGAGTTAGTTCGGGAATTCATAATCACACGGTATGTGGCGATATCGAGCAGTATCGTTTATTTTCGACTAAAATATGAATACTAATTCGGAAAAAAAATTTCCAGGTACTCCGCAAAAAATTCGAGTAGCAACTGAATTGGTTACCCAAAAACTGTTTGCCTCCAAAATCGTTGGGCAAATATATCTCTGCGTATAGTATTTTGAGAACGTGGTGCTAAACAAGGGAAAGAAAATCTGCTTTTACACCTAATTTTATTATTCTTTTTGTAGTTATTTGATTCGTCATCTTATTTTCACATGATTTTTTTTTAATAAGAGAGGGAGGGTCTACAGTCCTAAAACCTTGGAGAGGGCCTCGCCTCCCACGACCCCGCTAGGGACTCTGCCCCTAAGCCACCCCTCTCGCCTAAACTTCGTCGCTACAGCTCACGATCTTCGTCAAGACTTGAAATTTTCGTTCATTTTTTGCAAAAAATGACGTATATGACAAGTGCAAGAAGACATTCCACTTATGTAAAGTTTGTAACACGAGACTAGGTGAAAGTTGGATTTTGGTCGAAAATGTTTTTTCGTAGTTTTGTTGCCCTGTGCTAATGAACAAATTTTTTCTGTAATCTTTAAAAATATCTATAACTGCACCCTTAAAAATACAAAAGAGTTCGTGGGTTATCTTTTTGGCTTATTAATGGCTATTCTTCATATAATTGTAAAGAATTCTTTCGACAAATTTCTTTGGTCTTATAGTTTTGGACCAATGAAATCATTTTTCTTAACTTTTTTTGTTTAAGATAATCAATTCATACATTTCCTGAAATATAATATAAGCGTCCATAAATGATTATTTAGCTCATTAATTTAGCTCATTAATAATGGTTATATAAATGGATAATTTGGTAAAAAGTAAATTTTAAGAAAAGAACACAATTTTGTAACAGTTTAAACTTTATTTAAACAATACGTGAAAATATTGTGAAACTTGTAAATCTTCTACGTCACCTCCGCCAAAATGAGGCATTATTACTAGCATGTATTGAATCAAAATGGATCCTTTAGAATTATTTCCAAACTTTTTGTATTTTAATTTCGAAAACATTAAAAATAATCCCTTTAATGCATACAGGCACAGAAAGACCTTGAAATTCGTTAAAACAAACAGAAGATATGATACGCGTTTAGTCGAGCACTTCACGGCCACCATTTTTTATTGTATCGAAAAAAGATCATTAAAAAATTTCACTAATTGAAAAGCAATCGAAACGATTGAGGAGTTAGAAAATATGTTCACAAATTGACTTAAGTCAAACAAAACTGTAACTTCTTCGCTATTTAATTAGTTAAATACAAAAATATTACTGCTTTATTAGCCAAACATTCAGTTTGAAGTTGCCAGCTTGATAGACGCAAACGTCTCACGGAAAGCAATCAATTATTTAAATAGGTATATAAAAGTACAAAGTTAAATATTGGTAGAATTTTTCTTGAATTTTATTATTAAAATAATATCCACCAAATTTAAAAAAGAAGATAAACTCAAGTCCTCAAGAAAGCTAGCAACCCCTAGTTAGTCGTTAATTAAATCAGTAATTTTTAATAATTCATACCCAGCAAGTAGGCAAGGTAATCTATGATAAATTTTAAACAGAAACTTTTTATGTATGGGCATTAGAGTCGTTCTTATTTATTCATAACCCATAAAAAGTCACACTAGTGCAAATTTTCACCGTAAAATATTATATATATAAATTCCTCCATTCCTCTAGAATCAAACCGAAGGGCCTATGACAAAGCCACCGAACGCGTCCTCGGGTTGCGGATAGAAGGTCCCTGTACCATGGGATTCTGCTGAATATGGTTACAAAAATGAATAGGCAGTTTCGAACAATTATGCAGGGGTAGTCCCGAAGGAATAAACCCCAAGCTGAGGTGTGAAAACCACGCCAAAAGCTGAATAGCATCTGGGTAAGGTGTGTAGAACGATGACTCAGGGATGTTGGGCGACCTCTCGGAGTACGCAGCCTTATCGTTGCATGCGGGGTTTTACAAGGATGGACGAACCCCTTTCCCTAGCTTCTCCAGGGAACAACAATGACAACACCAAACATAGTTGTAGTAAGTTCGGTTCAAAACAACAGAACGCGCAGGGCTCCCGACAATGGGTCAGAAAAAAAATGCCGACCACCCTAGAGTGGGACCTTTAGGTGGACGGAGCAACGAATTAGCGACTTGCTAGAGTGCTACGATGCGAGTGTGGCCCCGAACGAGGTTACATGTCACGACTGCATGCTCTGTGATGCGAGAAACATCCGAAGCTATCGCACTTTTCGCATTAACGTCTGCGTAATCATGCCAAAATACACCAAAAGAGGGGCTATGTAAGCGGAACGCCTACTCCACCACAGCCAGAATAAGCCGTCAACAGAGAAAGAGAGGCGATACTAAGACCAACAGCGGGCAGGCATCCGATAGGGGAAGAGCGATGCTTTATGAACCGAAGAAACATCAACACCCAGGTTTCTCTCAAGCCTAAAAATCTGGCTGAAATGAATGAGGAACTTCGTGGACATTTTTCCGCAGAATTCGACCTCTGGACTATCAATTGTTGTGTGTATAATGTAGCGAGAACTTTGGCCGACGCGAATCGTAAAACAAAACCAACGTTTGATCATAAGAACAAAAGACGAATGCATCAAATCGCCATAAAGATAGGCTGGGCAAGACAGTACGTGTCCCGCATCCAGTGTTTGATTGACTACATCACACCTGGTAGAAATTTTCCCGCCAAGGTTCGAAACTACGCGCGCGAACTCCGGACCCGTTATCACACACTTAACAAGTCAAAACTTCTGACCATCAGGCAGCATATTTTTGAGAGAATACGGATACTATCTGACGCTAAGAGAAGTCTAGAGCGGAGAGAGATGTGAGTCAGAGAAAATCAAAAATTTCTCTCTGACCCATCTCGATTCTTCCAAGACCCTCCAGTTACTGTCGACCACCCGTCCAACCCATAGGAGGTCGAAGTGTTTTGTAAAGAAGTCTACGAAGTGCAGCATAGACTGGACAAAGACTCAGATAACAAAAATAGCTTCAAGGAGCTGTGTAGTGCCCTCTTCACACCTGATGAAGAATACCCACCCATGATTACCGTGGAGATGAAAAAAGTATTAAGGGGATAAAGAACTATTCCGGCTCGGGACCAGATAAGATCAAGACCTTGTGCTGGAAGAAGTTTCCTTCGGGCAATTGAATCTGTGTGGCAAGAAATGTATGAAAAACGCGGCTCAAAGAAAGACGTAGCAGGATGTCGGGAGAATCTGATCATCGATAGATGTGTCTGCAAAGATGCAGCATACTACCAGTGTGACCTATCGATGGCCTGGATTGATTACCGGAAAGCTTTCGATTCGACCTCCCATAGAAATATCATCTGTCTTTTGGAAAGTTTAAAGGTTCATCTGCAAATCGTTAGGTGCATAGAGAGATTGATGCCGCTTTTGAAAACCAGATTTACTATCTTATCTGGACGAAATCGTGTGACAACTAACAAGGCCATCTTTCAGAGAGGTGTCCTTCAGGACGACACTATGAACCTGCTCCTCTTTTGCCTTACATTATTGCAACTATCTCTAGCACTTCGCCATTCCGACGGGTACTTGTGCGACAAACCTGCAGATCAAAAGTACCAGGTCACTCATGTATTTTACATGGACGATCTTAAGATCTATGCTAAAAACAAAGAGCAACTACATCTAGCTCTAGGGATTGTCGAACAATATACTAAGGAAATCGGAATGGAATTTGGCTTAGGCAAATGCGCCAAAGTTTATTTGAAGCAAGAAAATCTTAATGGCATCCCTAAATACCCTGAGCTCGTCGATAAAAGTACTATACGACACCTTTGCGCTGGAGAGACTTATACATACCTGGGCGTGCTACAGAGCCGCATTCAGGATGTGGCATCTATAAAGGGTGATCTCTGAAGCAATTGATGTCGGGACAAGAAAGGTTATGTACATGAACAAAAGCATGCATCTTAAGTCTTCTATTCCGCGACTGTACATTGCACGCCGTCAAGATGGTCGCGGAATATTAAGTCTTGAATGTCTTCACAACAGGATTATTCTGGGTACAGCATATAGAGTCGCAAATGGAAGAGACGCTCTTCTTAAAATGGTCAGGAATCACGAAGAAATGAGCAAAGGAGCGTTTCTGTACAAAGCAGCGGAGGAGGCTTCTGAAACACTCGGACTTAAATTCAGTATTAGAGCTGAGCAAAGTGCATCAAATCTTATCTATCTCGAGTACTCACTCCTGAAAGCCCGGATTAAGAAAGCACAAGAAAAAAACTTTCGTGAACAGCTCCTCGATAAGCGGATGCACGGTATCTTTCACAAAAATGTGGAGGATCAGCCAATATCGTGTAAGATAACGTTTACTTTCCTTAAATCGCCCGGATTGAAGTCTGGTACGAAGGGTTTCAGTTTTTCATCTCACGACGGTATCATTTCCCCATTAACATACCGTCGCCACATTTTGAGCCAAGACATTTCCGATCATAGCTGCAGGGCGTGCCATGCACACCCCGAGCATCTAGCTCATATACTATCTAGTTGTCCAACTCATGCGGGAAAGACCTACATCCAAAGGCACAATGCGGCACTAAGAGTGCTTTATTACCATCTCTGTGACTCTTACGGCATTAACCTTAACATGACTCCTCTAAATGCTCCTAGGGAAATCAAGTCAATTGTCGAGAATGGGAAGTGCCGCATACACTGGAACTTTATATTCTCGACAATTGTTTCTGTTGCACACTCGAGGCCAGACATGGTTCTTCTTGACTTCGAGAAGCGAACCATGTTCGTTATCGAATTTTCGGCATCAGCTGACAAAAACATCATAGCCAAGGAGAATGAAAAGAAAGAGAGGTATAGAGACCTTATAAGGGAGTTGTAACGATTGTACCCGGAATATTCTGTTAAACTAATCGTCCTTATCATCGTCGCTCTTTGAAGTGCCAAGCTTTCACTCGTTAATAGCCTGAAAAGCGTGCAACGTGGTTGTGGCTGAAATTTTAACTTGATTTCGCTGGTAGCGGGTGCAATTTTTCAGATTAGCACCCGCTCCCGGTGAAATCCTGCGTTTGTTCTTATGACAAACA
>NC_046663.1:104936051-104948265 GCF_010883055.1 Belonocnema kinseyi | reverse complement strand
TTCGAGAGAAATCTTCTAGAACAAATTTGAGGTTTTATACGAGGATCTGAATGGTGACCCTAAAGCTGACCTTGGCGTTGACCTTCAAGTTTATTTCAAGTTCAACTCTTATTTTCCAAGTAGAAACTCCTATTTTTAAAACCACCAAACGAAAGAGCACAACATTTTACGTTCAGATATGCATCAAGTTCATGTGACCCGATGACCTTCGAGGTCATCTCAGGATCGTATAAACTCAAACAGGGTCGAAACGGCTGATCAGCGAAAATATGCGTTCAAAAAATGGATAGGCATTGTATCTAGATCCGGTCGACTAAGGCGAAATCCATCGTAGGTCTCATCAGTCCCCAAAAAAACCCTATGCGGATCCTGTCCGCTAAAGCGAACTACATCGAGGGTCTTGTCAATATACAAAAAAGGTCGTACATAGATCCGGCCAGCTAAGGCGACATGTTATCATCAGAGCACCAACAAAAGTTCGTATGTGAATCCGGCCAGGACCGAGAAATACCAGGGCCTTTTTCTTAAAGGGTTCTGGACACCAGGACTCTTTTCATAAATGATAACCCCTATTTTTGACTGCCGATTTGAAAAGAGCGGGATATTTGACGGCAAAAACGACCGGTGGAAAAATGGTTT
Source organism: Belonocnema kinseyi (assembly GCF_010883055.1). Lineage (NCBI taxonomy): Eukaryota > Metazoa > Arthropoda > Insecta > Hymenoptera > Cynipidae > Belonocnema > Belonocnema kinseyi. Next base: position 104,947,626 of record NC_046663.1, on the reverse strand, counting down.
TTGTAACCTTAAAAAGGTACAAAATCAAGATCAAATGTCTAAAAAACGACCAGATGCCCTTTTTCTGAAATGTCTTGGATTTTTGGGGGTGAACAAACGTTCAAGATTCTTCACAAAAGTCGATGAAATGTTATGGTGTACATCACCTTGACCATCATGACCTTTATATCAATTAGCAAGGTCACTTAAAGGTCAAGGCGGTTCTTCTTAGATTGAACTCTGTGCCCGGATGAATTTTTTTGTAGACTGCAGGCTGTGGATTAAAAACGTAGTTTTTACTCAGCTTGTATCTTTAATCTAATGGAGAGCACTTCGAACAGTTACTCCGTGGCTGATTGCAACACTGGCAGTTATGGTGAGAGGCAAGGGACTCACGTTAAGGCGAAACGGTAGGTTTGGCTGAGCACGGCAATGACTGCAGTGCCATCTATAAGAAAATGGGAAATACAGTCTAGTGCCCCCTGGCAAATATGAAGACAACCTCATACCCGAAAATTGGTAGGATTCGGTTGGTAAAATTGTTGACCTGTTAGAAAGAGAAACTTAGCAACGAGAGAGACAGACAATATTCAACCATTTTTATCAAACCATGTTTCTCAGCTTACCTGCTCAGCTGAAGGGAATTATAGCAAATTTACAAATATCTCGTCTACACAATATGCACGTGTAATATCAAATAATGTATTCGCATCCAATAGGAAAAAAATTAAATTAATAAAATTGTGTTTATAAATTTTCTATGCGACCACAAAATCTGATTTTATAACAAAACACGCTTTTTTGGTAATATTGCAATTTATCGCAGTGAAAAATCGTAAAGCTAAAATCTAAAATATTTGAAAGTTTCATATTCCTCCAACTCGACAATTTAATTAAATTTTGTTCAATTTAATAATGTGTTGCTGTTCATATAATCGAAGTAAGAGCAATTTCGTATGTAATGGTCTTTTTACATTCTCATCCTAATGAGAAGGTATTGGTTTTATGTAAAATTTCACTTTGTCGGTTTTCATCAAATCTCCACGTTTTGAGACCTACTGAGTCAGAAAAAACGATTTTTACGAAGGTGTTCCTCTGTCTGTCTGTAGTCTGTATTCTGTAGGCACGATAACTTTCGAAAAATTTATCAGATTGGATTCTGCTTCAGCACACTTTTTTAAGGTCTAAAAAAAAAGAACAAGTTCGTAACCCAGCTATTTTGGATCAAAATTCAAAGTATAGTGGTATATAGCACTATAAATTTTCGACATTTTAGACCTAAAATAAACCCTCTAAGTTGAAAAACCAGTCACTGGGGAATTTTTTAAGTTGGAACTTCAAAATCCTAGTTTTAGAGAAAACGGTCCAAACATGCATTACAATTTTTTTACACTCTAGAGGGGAAAACACCCCCCAAAAGTTTTCATTTCCGGAGAAACAAAATCTGTAATTTTTTTCGGAATTTGAATATTAACACGTGCTACTGGGCACTTCGAAATTCCATTTAATTTACTCGGTGAGATTTTTAATTTTCGAAAAATTGAACTTCATATTCCAGGGATTCATCGAAACGTGCCAAAGTTTTCAGGATTTGAAAAGCAATGTCTACCAAATAAAACCATACTAATAACTTTTATTTACAACCTACCCTCACCCCCGCAGTTTAAATAAAAAATTAAAGAAATCCAAATTATTTAAACAATTATTTATTCCCTAAAAATGTAAAAAATATTCTTATTTTCTGATTAAAATGCAATATTTTGTCATTGTTTGATGAAGTTAATTTTTCTAAAAACATTATATGATTATTTAATCAATTATTAATTGTTTATTTTCAAAATTTCTAACAATTGAGCTAGAGATATCGACTTTTATCAAATTGCTATCCTACGCTACTGTTTGTTCAATAATTACTTGATTTGGATACTTTTCCTCTAATATTTAACAAATTTCTATTTGTTTAAGCAATTTTTATTTGCTTTAGCAGTTATTTTGAGATAACTAACAAAATGAAAAAAATAGAACACATACAATTAATTACGATTTTAAAATTATTCTGGTGAAAGTAATTATTTAAAGAAATTATATTATTTTAAACAATTAAAAAGTGGTTAATGTATTCTTTCTATACACTTTACAATGTGAAACGTAATTGTATGTGTTCTTTTTTATTTCATTTTTTTAGTTATCGAAAAATAACTGCTTGAACAAATTAAGATTGTTTCAGGAAATAGAAATTTATTAAACATTAAAAGAAATACATCAAAATTATGTAATTATTTAAGAAAACGTAGCACAGGATACTGATTTTTGAAAAGAAAGTTGATATTTCGCCTCAGTTCTTAAAAATTTTGAAAATAGACGATAAATAATTGTTTAAATAATTACATAATGTTTTTAGAAAATACGATTATTTTTTTACATTTTTCGGAAATAAATCATTGTTTTAATAATTTAAATTTGTTTCAACAATTGCAAATTGCTTAAAAAGTCATTGTAAATATTCAAATTGTCCATTAGTAATTATTTATATGAAAAAAGACGACGGAAATTGTTAAAAACTGATAATAATATGTACAAATGTAATTTTTTTATTCTTGTGTAATATTTGGGGCGTTGTGGGGAGGGTGCCCGAATAAAAATGCTTCGACTTCAGTTCGACTTGAATTGCCCCCAATCAAGACATGCTGAAGTCGAAAAGATCGACTTGAGCATTTCTCAGTTTTCAGACGGAGCCACACTTTAATTTATGTATTGGAGACAAGTTTTTATGCCTTGAAGATATAAATTTATCTCTTAAGTCGTATTTTTATGACTGCAACACGTGCGGTTTATATCTTCAAGCGTATGCCTGCCCTAATAGAAAGGATATTTCTAACAGTCATAAAAGCTAATCTTTGTTAATGGTTAAGCAATCTTGTTTATTTTTATACAATATATATATATATATATATATATATATATTAAATCAACTTATTTACGGCTTGTTATTTGTATCCTTACTTGTTTGATGATGATACCGAAAATTTTGCTTGTTTTCACGTATTTCTAACGGCTTAAAAGATCCTTCTAGAAAAATACAATTTTTATTTTTTCGAAGACCTACGACCTACTTTCAGGGCAGTACCTGCGGGCTTGGCCAGACTGTAAAGCTGATGTTTCTTAATATTAAACTCCTTCAAATTTTTAACTTTTCAAGGCAAGAAATATATCATTAAAATCGGAAAAATTCGTAGATGCTGATAATGCTATTTTCAAATCGCTAGTTGAAAAATTAAGAGTTTAAAAATTTCGTTACTTTGAGATGCCTGTGGACAAAAGACCCTTGCTGGAGTAAGCTCACATACACTAAGGTACATGTATAGACCGAAAAGTAGTAGAAAAAATTAAGTCGGGTGGAGCCTGACCATACCTGAAAATGAAGCAACAAAGTTTGCCGACTACTGCTCTAAGGCAAGGCTGTTTTGGAACAAATCGTCATATTTGGGCCACTGTTCGGGTCTACGGAGCGTGGCGCGGTCAAGCAATTTCAATCAGCACCTAGAATCCCAAAACCTAATCCGCTTCAGGAGGACGACTGAAAATTCTACAAAAATAAAATATTCCAAATAGAAAATGTAGTAATTAGAAAATTACAGTATCGGATATTTTACTATTTTATAAATTATATCACGTAAGTTTTATATTGTGCTTCTTTTTCAAATTCAGTAATATCATAAGCTGTATAGTAAGTTTTATTATTTAGGAATTTTTAAATTAGAGAATTTTCAATTGTCGTCAATTTTCTAATTCCTGGAATTCAAAAAAATTTTGAATTAACAAAAGTTCAAACTTTGCATCATTTTTCGAGTGTTTTGGTAGAAAAAAAAAACACTTTTTTTACGGAAATCTACTGAAAGATAAATTGATTAATAATCACTTCCATTTTAGTTATATTAAAAGTGCAGTTTCGAATATAATTTGATATCAAGAAAAGCCCGCTAAATGTAAAAATATATCTATCAATATTAAATAAACAATAGTGCAAATTTTGCATTATTTTTCGAGTGTTTTGGTAGAAAAAAACACTTTTTTACCGAAATATACCGAAATGTAAATTGATTAATAATCATTTTTATTTTATTTATATTAAAACTGTAGTTTGGGATATATTTTCATTTCAAGAGAAGCCTGCCAAATATAAAAGTATATCAATCAATATTAAATAAGCAATAGTGCAAACTTTGAATTATTTTTCGAATGTTTTGGTAGAAAAAAACACTTTTTTACCGAAGTTTACCGAAATGTAAATTGATTAATAATCACTTTTATTTTATTGATATTAAAAGTGTAGTTTCGAATATAATTTAGTTTCGAGAGAAGCCCGCCAAATATAAAAGTATATCAATCAATATTAAATAAACAATAGTGCAAATTTTGCATTATTTTTCGAGTGTTTTGGTAGAAAAAAACACTTTTTTACCGAAATATCCCGAAATGTAAATTGATTAATAATCACTTTTATTTTATTGATATTAAAAATGTATTTTCGAATATAATTTAGTTTCGAGAGAAGCCCGCCAAATATAAAAGTATATCAACCAATATTAAATAAACAATAGTGCAAATTTTGCATTATTTTTCGAGTGTTTTGGTAGAAAAAAACACTTTTTTACCGAAATATACCGAAATGTAAATTGATTAATAATCACTTTTATTTTATTGATATTAAAAATGTAGTTTCGAATATGATTTAGTTTCGAGAGAAGCCCGCCAAATATAAAAGTATATCAATCAATATTAAATTAAACAATAGTGCAAATTTTGCATTCTTTTTCGAGTGTTTTGGTAGAAAAAAAACACTTTTTTACCTAAATATACCGAAATGTAAATTGATTAATAATCACTTTTATTTTATTGATATTAAAAATGTAGTTTCGAATATAATTTAGTTTCGAGAGAAGCCCGCCAAATATAAAAGTATATCAACCAATATTAAATAAATAAAAGTGCAAATTTTGCATTATTTTTCGAGTGTTTTGGTAGAAAAAAAATTTTCTTTACCAAAATCTACGGAAAGATAAATTGATTAATAATCACTTTTATTTTATTTGTATTAAAAATGTAATTTCGAATATAATGTAATTTCGAGAGATGCACGCCAAATAAAAAAAGTATATCAATCAACATTAAATAAACAAAAGTGCAAATTTTTCATTATTTTTCTAGTGTTTTGGTAGAAAAAAAACACTTTTTTTACCGAAATCTACCAAGAGATAAATTGCTCAATAATCACTTCCATTTTATTTATTAAATATTAAAAGTGTAGTTTCGGATATAATTTGATTTCAAAAGAAGCCCGACTTATCAATATATGTAGCAATAAATATTAAATAATCGAAATTGCAATTTTTGCATTATTTTTCAAGAGGTTTGGCAGAAAGTAAACCTTTCTGAAAGAATCTCACATTATTTCATCTGGAATAAATGGTGAAATTAGTATATTTTTCCGCTGTATTAATTCAAAATACTTCAAAAACTTTGTAAATTCAGCAATATCTTTATTATAATTTTACATTTTCTCAAATAATGAGTCATAAGCAAGGGCTTCGTCTCGCTCTGAGGTATACGCAGGTATAAGTTCTCCAATGTTACCGACATTGCAGTTTTCGCAAGGATAGTCTCAAGTCAAGAATAGATCAATAGTGACCACTGGCGGTAAAGCCCGGAACTAAAAAACCGGTTTTCCGCAGAATTTTTCTTGGTTTATTTTACTTTGTTTTCAGCAAAATCTTGTTTAAATAAATGAATAATTTAATCTTTTTTATTGATATTATGTTTATTATTACTTTCCGCGTAGCGGGCTTCTCCCATTTTTAACATCCAAAATTTTCGGAATTAGATAATCTAAGATTTTGTTAATAAAAATTTTTTAAAAATGAAAAAAAATAATTTTCAAGAGAAGCCCGCAATAGATTTCGATTTACTTTTAACAATGCAAAAAACAAAATTTGAATTAATGCATTATTTTGCGAGTGGTTTTGCTGAAACTATTTGCAGGAAGTTACCGTTTCACCTTATCCAACCAACCGAAACGTGCAAGGCAGGGGGAACTCACGACAAGAAAGCACCCCAAAGGAAACAGAGGTTACTACGTCCAAGCCGTTGTTTCTGGGTAAAGCTAAAAGTAAGGACAAAGTGTCCTTTTTTTAACTAGTCACAGAGAAGTGGCATTGTCAAGATTATCACTTTTTTAACTACATAGTCATAGTCTTTACATCCTATCAAAATGATTTTTACTGTCTGGGTGTGTTGGGGGAGGGGGGCACTCAACAGCCTGAAGCCTACAAAAAAAGTTTATCCGATCACAGAGTTCTACCCAAGAAAAATCGTCTTAACCTTCATTTGACCTTGAAAATTGACCTCAAGGTCCAAATTGATAGTGCAGTCAAATGTCCCCCTCGGTCCTGGTCATACTTTGTTCGAACCATTACTTCGTAGATAAAGTATTTTAGAAGATATTTGGGATTATAGATTAAAATGGGTCACCGTGTATATTCTTGGTTACAAATTGATTCAGTAATAAAAATGAATGAGCCTTGTGGTCAGCTTGTTTCAATGATAAATCCTTGTACAAATAAAATGGCCATGTCGAGGGAAGAGTAAAAGTAAAATAAAACCCAAACACCACTACTAAGCGTTATCAAGATTAGCACTTTATTTCTCGTAACTAATTACCCAATACCCAGATTTCTTTCCAAATTTTATTTTTATTTTCACATTTTTATCAAAACGCAGACAAATTTTTTTTACATAAAAATAATATCCGACTGATCGTTTCATGTCACGTAATCAAATATTTTTAAATCATTTATATTTACTTGAAGACATTAGTTTTCGTTTCTCCAATTAAGGAATATGATTAATAAGTATCTTTAACTCACAGAGTAAAATGTCCTATGTTCTGCCTACAAAAATGATCACATTTCCTTTTTAATTAAAAAGTGAAAGAATCCAATGTTTGAAAATCATTGTTTGAAAAAAAAACGCAGAAATGATTACGAATGTTTACAAATAAAAGTCCTTAATTTTGTATTACAGTTTCATTAAGAATATAATCGTAGTATATTTTTGATAATTTAACTACATTCCGAATGTTTTTTATTTATTTTTATCATTTTTTAAATTAATAGTGAGAAAAATTGCGAGATAAATCCTATCCACCCTACACCTTGTACCTATACGTTGCATTTTGTGGATGATCACTATGTAAATAAAGTTTAAAATGACACATGATACCTACAAAATAAAATTAAATGTACACGAACACTTGATGTGCTAGTTTATTATTTTTACGTTTAAATCATCCTGTTCATTTTAATGCCAATAAGTGACAATTTTTTCAACCATATGTAATGTTCTATTTCTATAGAGCTATTAGGGAATTAATTTAACATCACAAGGTATAATTTCTTTCCGTATTTATTTTGAATTGAGAAATAAAGTTTTGATGAAAATTATTTCTTTCAATTTAAAAAATTATCATTTATTTAAATCAAATATTTTTATGTATACTAAAACCTCAGCACAAATAGCTATAGAGTTTTGTGATACGAGAAACTACTGACGTATTCTAATGTTTCGATGCAAAATAAATAACAGCTTAAAAAAGAACAACAGAGGTTGCTTCCAACTCGATCCGCCTAGATTTTATTCAAAATTATTCCCAACGTTTCGAAAACTTACTATTTTCATCCTCAGGGAAACTCATTAGTAACAATTTACATTGGACTAAAAACGACATTCCTTGATATCGTTTTTGGAGTTAAATTGTTTTGAACCAAATTATATTGGAATTAATTAAAAAAGACAAGAGAAAAATTATTATTCGCTGAGTTGCTGTGTAGAATTTCATATTAAAATTTCCAAAGATTGTTATGTTGCAAAATTGTTTTCATGCGACGTATAAAATTGGACAAAAAATAAGTTAACATCAATAATAAAATAAGTTAACTTATAATGTTCAAAAATAATATATTAATAATTATTATGGGAGCAGGATGTGATTGCATCCTAACAGAGCCGTAACGGGGAAATTTGACGCTCTGGGCGAAAGTTCATTTACGTCCTTAAATTATGTGCCCACTTGGTAAGTAATTTTTAATATACTCCTCCAGCAAAACGAAATTTTTGGTTTACAGGACGACCGACCCATGCGAGACGCTCACAATATGGAATTGACGGATAGACTCAGGGATGACTTGCTGGTTGCTGCGATGCCAGAATTATCCCTGTTTGCTTCATTCTCTGTGTGACTTCTAGAATTTAAACTTGAGTTGAGCCGCATTTTGTAAATTTAACTTAAAAAATTTCAAGTCATAAAAATATTTTGAGCTTTCGCTTTTACTATTATTGATAGGAATTTTAAAACAAATAATTTTCTCCTGAATGAGATTTTTGCCCTCTCTTAGATTTAAATTAAGAAGAAAACAATCTTATAACCTTGATGAGCGTAGCTGAAAAATAAGAGAAGAGGGAACTGCCGTCCCCCCAGGTCTCCTCGGGAAAACTAAACGAATAGACATTACGTTAATTTTTCGCTTAATTGTAGAGAAACGATTGTTTATTAATAAACTATATAATTATTATGTTGAAAATGGTTAGTGCATATGAAAAGGCTAGGCTGGTTTTGAGTTGGTTATTGATTGAAAATTAAGATGCAGCATTTTTTAATCAAAAAGCATTTAAATTGAGTCATTAAACAAAAGAAAATAACATAAAGTTATCGCGACTATGGCTAAGTATAACCTGGAAAAAGATGCAGAAAACGTTAGTCTGTCTTATTTCGTCAGGAAAGAAAGGTATACTGAATATTGAATGCGTATAATTATGGAATGTCAAAATTTATTTATGTGGCATTCACATTGTAACTATCACCAAATTTCATCCCTAGCAGAAAATGAAATATCATTAAAATTTTTATTTTTCTGAGAAATTTATACTGTCATACATAACCATTCCTTGACGAAGTGTTAATTTTATCAGATTTTCACCTTGGAGTACCATAATAGACGGAATTATTATCGTTTCAACATGAAAGTTTCCGCTTTGCGGAGCACTTCGATAAACACTATGATCATTTTCATAATTAAATTCTCTCATTAGACAGCCATATCCAGCTACACCATTTTCTTGGCTAAATTCTTTCACTAGACAACCATTTACACCTACTGCTAAAATCGGAAATCCCGGATCATTAGTAAGACTGGGTACACTGTTACTCCCTGCAGCTATCCCGATTCTTAAAATTCTACTTTTGCCATTTGGAGAATCCTTATACCTAATAGTCCAAGTCCCCGGTTTCGTTTGTGCATAATACCAGTCTGTATGGATGTCGCTTTTCCCGATCTTAAATTCCAAATCCGCTGGCGGCAAAGTATGCCAAAGATAATTTCGTGATTCATTACTATAACGATATGAGTCTGATCGCCGATTTGTTTCTCCAATGGACCACTTCACTTCCGTGGGTACGGATAACTCCAAGGAGGCTCTGTTCTTTCCTTCAGTGATGGTTATGAATTTCTCTGACTGGAAACCAATTCCATATCCTTCTATTGGATATGCCGTTAACTTATATTTTCCTGGTCTGATATTTTCTAGATTAAAATCACCATTTCTGCCTGTTTCAGTCGAGTACGAATATCCAAGAACTTGTAGGTCAAACTCTTCTGTCAAGGAAGATGAAAGTACAACCATGCTTCGAACAGGACTAGTCACCCGACCTTTCAGTGTGGCTCGTTTTAGTGGATATTCTTTTTCATTCATCCACTCATATGGCCAAAGACTCTGTTCCTTTTCAGCCTGACGAATTGTATCAGCCTTTAGTTCTTCATCAGTCCCTTCATTGAAGTAAAGCAGCCAGGGTCCATATAATTTTGACCATCCTAGTGGCGCAGTAAGAGAAGGTGAACCAAAGTGCCCTGCTGTCAAAACATTCAAAATGAGAGCTGCTTCATGAACCGTTAGATCTTGTTTGAGAGGACCTCCTGAGTGATAATCTCGGCTAGCAGAGATCAACCAAGCACCATTTCCATTTCCAAATACCCCTTGATATGGTGTTTTTCTAATGTATGCTGCATAGTCATACTTGGAATAATAAGTGCCATCGGAAAGTTTCCAGGTCGCATCTTGAACTCGATTTGCATCGTTTAACTCACCTCCATCTGGTATAGTTCCTTCTTGTACACCATTAGTGACCTGAACCATAACTGTAGGATCGAATCGATAGACTGTACGATATAAGCTAAAAGTTATATTATCATCGGCATTGTTTGCGGCATGTACGTATGTGTAGATGCCACTCTGCCCTTGTTCCATTATGTAGTGGTATTCTAAAGTTACCATTCCAGGCCTATCTTGCAAATACATAATGTGGACACGCTTAGCTGATTTTCTAATCACTTGAAGAGAAGATGGAGCAAATCGGTGATAAGTGCCATTATGCCAGTCAAGATAAAATGATCCACCTCGAGCTACATTTTTCACTAGATTCTTGCCATTTTTATATAACGAAGAAACAGTCCCGTCATTTCCGAAAGTTATGCTTATCAATCCGTTGTCCAAAGAAGCTATCATGCCGCTTATCTTCACGGATATGCTGGATTCTGGTGCAACCAACTACAAAAAATAAATTAAAGGTTGGAAAGAATAAGATTTTGTTATAATTTAGTCTGTGTAGATCTTTTGGGTTGGATTAGGATATGTTTCCCGCAAAATTCGGCATTCTGAGAATTTATAAAATCAAAAATTGTCAAAACATATTTAATTTTATTTATTAAATTAAACGATTTTGGAATATTGGTTTACGGTGGGCTATATTTGAATTCTAAAAGAAGGTTTTTAAAAATAATCAAGAAGTAATTTTGGAATACCTATATAAAAATTATGCATATCCTACCTTATTTTTTCCATTTAAAGAAGCATCATTCTCCCTTGGGACTATTTTCTTTAAAGATGCTTCAACTAATAAAATAAAATATATAATTTTATCATATATATACATTTAAAAAAATTATTTTTAAAAATATTTTTAAATTTCAATTGTTCATTTATATATAAAATTACAACAAAAAAACAAGTTGAAGAACTAGAAACATATGAGCAATTTCTCTAAGAAGGGGCAAGTCCTACCTTCTAGATTAAAGAAAAAATATTTATTTCCAATTTTTACTTGTATGAAAATAATATTCTATTAGTACAAATTCAACAAAAAAATGAAAAAAATATGTGTATGAGTTTTTTTGTTGAAAAATACACTTTTAAATATCTCAATTGGGTCGAAATTTATAAAAAATTTTTAACAAATAACAAAATTTAAATACGCATAACTTCATAAAATTTTGTTTCACAAATAACAAATATATTTATAACCTAATTTCCTCTAAAAGAAACATAATATGTCCGTGAGAAATTCTGTGAATTAAAGCGTAGTACCGACCATTTTCATAATATAGTCATACTACATTATTAATATGTACTATGTAACCTATCTTACACGCTAATGCTATTCTTATGGAAGTGTATGCGGCGTTGCATACATTTTGGCAAGCCCCAGCGT
>NC_046663.1:104923003-104935951 GCF_010883055.1 Belonocnema kinseyi | reverse complement strand
CAGCCAAATAAATCCTTAGGTACAATTTTTTTGGAGAAGGTTTAGATCATTATTTCGAAGTAACATTCAACGAGGAACCTAGTAGTCACCTTAGTTTTGACTTAGACGATGACCTTCATGGTTATTTTAAGGTCACCTTTATTTTTTGATGGAATGATCCATTTTTGACATTGGCAATTGAAACAGCAGACAATTGTACCTTAAAAAGTGTAGTCAGGTCATAGATAAGGTGTGACCCTGATTGACGTTTTAAGGTCATTTAAACTTCAATATGGTCTGAAGATTTTATCGCAAGTTAGCCTGTGAAAATCATCCTCTAACCCTACTTACTTAGTTAAACAATATACATTAAATAGTGACCACCGAGTGACCATGACCATGACCATCAAGGTCATATCAAGTTCAATCTTTGTTCTTTAATTGAAACGACTCTGTTTGACTTAGGAAATCGAAAGATGGGAAAATTAAAACATTAAAAAATGTAGTCAGGTCATAGATAAGGTTTGACCTTGATGGGCATATCAAGGTCATTCACACTTCAATATGGTCTGAATAATTGTTCGCAAGCTGGCTTGTGAAAATCATCCTACCTAACTTACTTACTTAAACAATGTGAATTAAATAGTGCATTTCATTTTCAAGAAAATAAATGTGAAATTTGTCTTTGTTTAGATACTTTAAAATCACGCTAAGAATTACAATGTCATTTTAAGCAATCAATTTTATAATTTTTATAAACAGGATATTAGCTGCAAAGCTGTTGCGCGACCTTATAGGACAGTAAGAGATCTGTTGAGTCAAACATTTAGGGCTGGAAGGATTTAATTTCAGTATCGACCGTTAAACGAACCATTAGAAGATTCAATGATTTCGGCACTGTCGGAGATCTACCTCGAGAAGGCAGACCGAGGTCAGCTGGAAATGAGGGAAACTCATTGAAAGTTTTATTATCATTTACTCAGGATCCGCATAATTCTGTTCGCAGGGGTGCTCAAGAAATTGAAGTAAGTAAATCTTATGTTCATAATATACTGCAGAGAGCAAACTTTCATCTAATTAAAGTAATACTTATTCACAAGTTAAATGAAGATGATTTCGATCGTCGCGTTGAGTTTTCTGACAATATGATGACACGTATAATTAGAAATCCCAATTTCCCATACAATATAGTCTTCTCAGGCGAGGCGACATTTCAACTTGATGGAACCTTAATTAGGCATAGTTGTAGATATTGGGCAGATGCCAACCCTCATTGGGCACGAGAAGACATCGCAATATTTAAAAAAAACTCAAGGTTTGGGCTGACATATTCAATAATAGAATAATAGGACCAGTTTTTATCTATGGTAATTTAAATGCTTAAAATTATGAAGCCATGCTTAGAAATCAAATAGTCCCTGTAACAAGATATATTGTTGGAGACAACTTTGATGAGACATGGTTTCAGCAAGATGGTGCAGGTCCTCATTACGCAGTAGATGTGCGCGCTTACTTAGATACAGTATTTGCTATTCGGTGGATAGAACGTAGAGGTACAGTTGAATGGCCAGCTTGTATCCCTGATTTAACACCTTTAGATTACTTTCACTACGGCTATATCAAGGTTCGAGTGTGCAAAACAAAACCTGAAAACTTAGCAGAATTGCAGCAAAGGATAATAGACGAATCAGCCCTCATTCCAACTGAAATGATTGTTAATGCTGTAAATTATTTCTAAAACCGTTTAGCTTACTGTCAAGGAGTAAACGGAGAGCACTTTGAGCACTTATGTTGAGAATATTGAACATCTCATTCTCTATTACAGATCGTGAAAGATAACGAGACTCTGGACAAACAGCATCCCATCGTGAGAGGCAAGGGGACTCACGCTAATCAAGTAGCCCGAATCGTAAGAGCCTAGTATTCTAAGAGGAAATGACAGTGAGGTAGTGGATGATCCACAAGCTACTTTGTGAAAAAAACCAGACCTGAAGTTTAAATGATCTTAAGATGACCTCTAGGGCACTATTAACCTGGCCATGAATACGTTTTTAAACGTCAAATTTTCCGCTCTTTTGATTGCCAATGACACAAAGGATCGTTTAAACTAAAAAACCAAAGGTAACCTTCATATGACCTTGATGGTTATGGTCAAGATCACTCGATAGTTAACATGCAAATTGTCCATGTAAGGAATGAAGCAAGTGAGGTAAGAGAAGATTTTCCACAAGCTAACTTGCGAAAATATTCAGACTTTATTGAAGTTTGAATGACGTGGATATGGCCATCAAGGTCACACCTGACTTATCCCCTTGATATGCCCTTGATGGTCATTGTCAAGGTCACTTTATGGTCACTATTTAGCGTACACTGTTTAAGTAAGTAAGTTGGGTGAGAGCATGATTTTCACAAGCTAGCTCGCGAAAAAATGTTCACACCTTACCTATGACCTGGCTACACATTTAACATTAAATTTTTAGCTATTTCGATTGCCAATGTCAAAAATGGGCCATTCCATTTAAAAAACAAAGTTGACCTTGGAATAACCATGAAGGTCATGGTCAAGGACACAACTAAGGTCACCACTAGATTCTTTGTTGAAAGTTATTTCCAGAATGACCTCAACCTTCTCCAAAAAAATGGTACCTAAGTATTTATTCAGCTGTCCCTGGACTTTTTGGACACCCTCTATTGCCTGTAATACTTCCACAGTCCCTGGCCATATTATTAGACCAAAGATAAGAAATAAGTATTTCACATTATTTTTGTTCTTTTATTTTAAAACCGTTAGCATGTCTTAACAATAATTGCATTTCCATACCTATGCTAAAATTTTGTGTGATTTTTGAAAGTCTTATGCCGTTTGAACTTATTAAAAAAGGAAAAAGTCACTATTCTTGACTGGCCTGGAGATTCTGTAGCCATACATCCTTTCGAGAATTCTTGATACTTTATAAAATCTGAAGTTTGTAAACACACTCCTATGGCCAAGGAAGAAATTATTCATATATTCAATGACACTTGCTTATACAAGGTAGAGATAGGAAGAAAAATTGAGAATTGTATAGACAGCATGCCTCGTCGCATCAAATCTGTGGTGGTTGCTTAAAATGATCATACAAAATACTGATTTCAGTCAAAGATTTTTTTTCATTGAAAATCTGATGCAGTCCAATATAAATCACTACATTTTGAATAAAACTCATTATATTATATATACGCTCTCATATTTTGACAAAGGCTGTTTAAAAAGTAAGGTGTATCATAGCTAAAATAGCGAAAAAGTGATTTTTCAGCTTTGGTCTAATAATATGATCTAATAATTACATTATTATATTGACAGGTTCTGTTTTTAAATATACAGTAGAACCTGGATATAACGAATTTCAAAAGACTGCGAAAAAAGTTTGTTAATAGCGAGGATTCTATATAAATGAATTTCGCTCCTTCTCTTTCAAGCCAGAATTTAGGGGTTTTTTGGGGGTCTTCAGAAATGCAAAATTTAATTTTCAAAAGAGGTGCTTTAAAAGAGATGCTTCCCACCGGAAAACTTCGTTAAAAAAATAAAAGACTCCATAAATCAGTATTGGTGCCCAACAGGAGCCAAAAAAATCTAAAAATTCTGATATGCTTAGTTTTGGTTAAAGTGCA
Source organism: Belonocnema kinseyi (assembly GCF_010883055.1). Lineage (NCBI taxonomy): Eukaryota > Metazoa > Arthropoda > Insecta > Hymenoptera > Cynipidae > Belonocnema > Belonocnema kinseyi. Next base: position 104,932,321 of record NC_046663.1, on the reverse strand, counting down.
TATTTTATTTTAAGGCTAGTTTTTTTGGAGACAGTACTTACGCACCCAGGCTAAATGTCAGCATAGGCGAATATTGTGCTATTTCTGGGCTCTAAAAAGAAAAAGATATTGAATGTGTACGAGAAAAAATATACCGCAAGTCTGGCTAGTTTTGAGTTCATTGAAAATAAAAAATTATATTGTCAAAAAACAAAGCATAAAACTGACAGCTATCCCTAACTAAAAATATAGATGTCAAACAAAACATAAAATATAATTCAAAAGTCAACTGTTTTGTGGGTATCACAAAACACTGCCGAAAAATTTCCAAATGAAAAAGAATCATACTATTCACCCTCGAAAAACTCTACACTATACCCACGAACCCACAGTAATAATAAAAAAATCAAATGAAAAAAGACCCTTTATGCATTTAACGAAACCCTGCTTAGCTAACTTCAACTAAATAAAACATAAAGATTTTCATTAAAAATGAGTTCCACAAAGACGTTCCCAAAAATCGTTTTGATATCCTCATCTCCACAGTAACAATAAACAACACTTGGGAACTACCCTTATTACACGTAAGGAACCAAGCCTCACCATATATCCCCGCAGAAATATTACACGACCCCTAGGAACTAGCCCAATCACATTGAACGAATCCAGTCTTACCTTCCGTAAATTAAAACGTTAAAAAATATTTCAAATTACAAATAATCACCACACACAGCTTTCCAAATCTCTAGTAGATATATCCACCATCGCAGTAATACTCTACAACCGCTAGGGGTTGCAGAATATTACTGTAACTGTAGATATGTCCACTAGAGACCTTGAGAGTTGTGTGCAGTAGTTATTTTTAATGAAACTTTTTTCGGCGATTTTAGTTAAACGCAGCTGAGACTTGATTCTGTAAATTTGATAGGTGTAGTTTCGAAGGTTTTTGGAATATCACTGTGAGGTTGGATATATCTACTCGAGAATTAAAAAGCTGTGTGTGTTGATTAATTTACATTTTTAATATTTTTTGCCGTTTTACTTAATGGAAGGTGAGACTTGGTTCGGTAAATTTAATAGGCGTAGTTCCTGGGAGTTTTTAAGTGTAACTGTTGTGTGGGGGGGGGGGGGGGGGTATGTCGGATAGAGACTTTAAAAACTGCGTGTGTTAATTATGATTAATTTGAAAAATTTTTGGCCGTTTTAATTTACGGAAGGTGAGAATTAGTTCGTTAAATGTGATAGGATAGGGGTAGTTCCTAGGGGTCATGGTATATTGCTATGGAGGTAGATATATTAACTGGAGTCTTAAAAAGTTCCTAGGGGTGATTCTTTTTAGTTAAAATTTGTTACGGTTTTATTTAAAGACAGCTGAGACTGGATTCATTAAATTTGACAAGAGTAGTTCTGGGGACTCGTGGAATATTACCGTGAGGGTGAATGTATCTACCAGAGACTTGAAAAGCTGTGCGTGTTGATTATTTTTCATTTATTATATTTTTTACGATTTTAATTTATGGAAGATGAGACTTTCATAAGGCGAGTATTTCATAGTAGGGTAGTAGGTATAGTTAAGAGATTTCCGAGAGTGAATGATCTGATTCTTTTTCATTTGGAAATATTTCGGCAGTATTTTGCGAACCCCGCAAAACCATTGACTTTTGCTTTGTGTTTTCTTGAGTTTAATTTAATATCTATATTTTTAATTCGGGGTAGCTATGTGTTTTATGCGTTGTTTTTTGACAATATAATTTGTTATTTTGAGTGAACTCAACACTTACTCAGACCTACCTATATGGTTTCTCGTATTCATTCCATATCTTTTTTTCTGAGATTTTTTGAAGGTTAGGGTCGGTTTCTCGAAATAATTTGCAAGTATTTTTGGGAGCCCAAAATAGCACAATATTCAGGTATGCTCACATTTATGCTGGGTACGTAGGTTATTTTACGGGTAATTTTCAGGAGCCAGGGGTTGTTTTTTGATAATTAATTTTTGCAGTTTTTTGAGAGTCCAAAAAAGCCCGAAATTCTAGTGCTGTTGATATTTTTAATTTTTCAATTTTTCTGTGGTGGAGGTGCCAGCGGGCAGCGCCTCCACATAAAAACTCCCTTTTTTGAGAAAAATAAAAGACTCCAAAAATCGTTATTGGTACCCAAGAAGAGGCCAAAACCCAAAATTCTGATATGATTACTTTTAGTTTAAGCGCTAATTTTACTTTAAGTGTAGTTTTTCCGAGATATGAGTTGATATTCGAAAATTAATTTTTGCATTTTTGAAGAAACCAAAAAAGAAGCAAAATTCTGGCGCTGTTGATCTTTTCAATTTTTTCAATTATATGTTGTGGAGGTGCTGACGGGCATCACTTCTACCAAAATGTCCAGTTTTTTTTAGAAAAATAAGAGAGCCCGAAAATCAGGATTGGTGTCAAAGAAACCCCAAAAATCCCAAAATTTTGATATGCTTAAATTTATATTGTGCGCATATTTTATTGTAAGGATAGATTTGGAATGATATGCGTTGTTTTTTCAAGATTAGTTTTTACAGTTATTGAGAGCCCAACAAAAGCCGAAAAGTCTGGCACGGTTGATTTTTTTAATTCGTTCAATTTTCTGTAGTGGAGATGCTGGCGGCCAACACCTTCACCCCAAAGTCGGTTTTTTGAGAAAACTAAAATAGCCCAAAGATCGGCTTCGGTTCCCAAAAAAAGCCCAGAATTAGGTCATGAAGAAAATATTCAAATTACAATTTCGAAGTGCTAATGGAACGCACTTGATTGTATAATGCTTCAGTATTAAGGCTTATACATAATTTTAGACATTATTCCCATTTGACAATAAAAATTAAAAATTTCAACGCGTTCCAAATTGACTGACTCCCCCTAATAAATAAATGTTTTCCTTGTTTTAAAATACTATTTATGGCAGCGTTCACATATGATGTCGCGCTTTATTTTAAGCTTTCTACCCCCCCCCCTGCCCCTTGTCATGCTTAGTCGAGAATTAACGAGACCCCACCTATAATATTACGTCACCTTCTTTCGACCCCCCCTCCTTTCACATTTTTTAAAATAATTATAAAATACTTTTCGGAATTATAAACCTGATTATTAACACTTTTTTATTCTTCTCAAAGAAGGTATCAAACAGTTAGGATATAGATGGACTTAATACTTTTCAAGTTGTTAAATAAAAACAAAAAAACCCTCCGTGATATCAAGCGCAAAATGACTCGTCCCCCCATGTGTCACGATTTGTCACGCTTGACAAGACCCCCCCCCCCCCCTTCCCCTCGATGCGTAACATCATAAGTGAACGCTCCCTATTCTGAATTAATAATTAATACTGTTTTTTTCAAAATAAAGTTGTATTACGTAATTAGAAGTTCACTTACCAAAATGAGAATGGTCAAATGTGAGAATGAATAATAGAACAATGAAGATAAAAACTTGATGATCCATTCTGAATGTTGTTTTACGGCATTCAACGAGGAAGGAGTGAACCGCAGCATTATTTATGTAAGTAAACATCCCCTCCTGTAAACTCCGATGGTAATCTTTTAATCTGTTATTGATGATTACGAGATAAATTCTTAAAACATATTTATCATCGTTTAGGTAATTAACTTGGAAAGACAACAAAATATTAACTTCACTGATCATTGAAATTTATTTCTTATTTTAATGTAAATCTCGATCTTACCCAACAAAAATTCAAACACTGTGCGTGATTTTTCGATTGTTTATTTCAACATGGCACCACGCGAACTATTTAAATTAAATATAAAAATCGCCTTTTTTAAAGAAATAGTATAATTATTTAATTCTTTATTTTGATATATTCGGAAGGTAGCAGACAACTACAACCAATAACAAAATTATTTAAAAAATGATGACCAATATTTACTATATAAATTTGTTTAAAAAATGTTCATTTGTTAGTAATTTAATGCCATATTACTATAAAAAATAAACAATTCCATTTACTTGGAACTCCCATTTAAACTTGTTTCAGGTTGACTGTGCAAAACATCAAATTTTCATATTTCTAAAAAGTATTTTAACAATCATAGAGTTCAGCATATTTAATAAGTGCATTCTACAAAAATTAAAATCCTCTAATAAAAAGATGCATAAATTATATTTAAAATAGAAGGCACTTTTTTCCTTTAAAGCATATGATAGTAGATTTGCGATAAATAAATAATCATTTATTTTCCATTACATACATTTGATCCTTTAATGATAATGTTGGATAGGGAAGAATGTACACACAAGTTAAGTAATGAGATTATATGTATTTATCAAGAATGATAAAAATCTAGAAAGTGAGATAAAACAGTAAACTTTGTTATTTATACCAACGTCATGACATTTTATTTATAATTTCTTTATTTAGAATATTTGATCAGGGTTTGCATCAATGCTTTTTTATTAGAAAAGTAAAATACTAATCTGCAATATATAACTTCGTTTCTGTTTCCCATTAATTTCAGCAAGATGAATTTTACTTCGAAGATATTAAAGTTTATAATTTATTGTATAGAGAATCGAATCTAAAAGGTAAAATTTCAGTTTAAAAGTATTAAGTTCATTCCACGATGAATTATACCGTATTTAGTTTTAAACTAAAAAAAGTGATTTTTCCCCATGCATTTTACATGATAAACTTCAAGTCAAAACCAACACGTTTAAAAATAAAAAAATAATAAATCAGGGAATTTCTATTTTCGGATTTGGAAAAAAATGGGGGGATCGTTGCCCTCTAAAACAAAAAAGCGTTTTTGAGCCACCCTATTGTTCATAGTACTGAAAAAGAACAATGTTAATTTTCGATAGCCCTACAAGATTATCATAACAACTTTTTGAATTTTTTCGAAAAATTGACAATTAAAATTTTGACCGCACGAAAAATAATCAAAAATCAAAAATTGCATTTTGCGGTCAAACTATGCAAGATAGCGAAAAAAATTATAAGACAAACATTGTGCACCCAAAAAAATATCTACAAATTTGTTATTAATTACTGTTCATAGGATACATGGTTTTTGTTTTATTTATAAAAAAAAACATTAAAAATACAAAATTAAATTCTTCGGCACACGACACAAGCTAACAAAAAATAAATAGATAACATTTTTTCAGCGAAAGTAGAGCAAACAAATTTTTATTAATGTTTTTTTTACACGGAGGAAGAATTCCTGAGGCGAACGAGTAAATCGAGAATATATTAAACTCAAAGAAAGTGTCCGCTTAGATTAGGTAAAACGTTTAGTTAGAAGAGTTAAACATTTAGTTACTTTATGTAAATTGTTCTCTTAAATCAGTTATTTGGACAAAATTGCTAAGTTCGAGAGTTTATTATTTTTGACAGATTATGTATAATTGTATTATCTTCAGATTAGAAAAAAATTTAGTTGTTATAGAAATATATTAACTTACAGTAGCCAATCTTTCGTCTGGTGTCGCGAAAATAAATTTCCCTGAAATCTATATAAGGCATTTGGAGGTCAAATTTGTTGTTTTTATCGCGTTTTTTGATATTTTAATATAGTTATCGCCTACAATCGAAACAAATGTAAATTATTATTACCATATCAGGAACTCTATTTGATATTAACATTCGCGCACATTTTAAGTGGTAAAAAGCGTTTAATTGTCCAAAGTAAATCTTAACTGTCACTGCTCCCGATTAGACCGTCGCCATTTTATTTCGCTGCTCCCATAAGGCACCGGCGCTCTTCCGATAATTGCTTCAGATACCTATTCTTAATATCCCTCTAATAGCTATACTTATTAGAGGTTTGATTATACGATATTCCCGATATATGGAAAATGGTCAAGGATATTCATTTTCGCTGGTCCAAGGATCTTTCTAAATTCTATCGTTCATTTTCAGCTAAATGTTTAGCCGTAATAAGGAATAACATGCCTGTCACAGCTCAATTTTTTTTACCGTGTACATTTTCGTCATAGAAGGTTTTAGATTTTTGTGTAAAATTTGACACCCCCCATCCCGAGTTTTTGTCAAATGTCCATGTTTCGAGACCCCCTGAATCCGAAAAATAGGTTTTTACGAATGTGTCTGCCTGTCGCTATATCTGTATGTGTATATGCCTGTCTGTCTATGAGCACGATAACTTTTGAAAAAATCATGATATTAAATTGGCCTCTGGTACACTCTTGTAGTGTCCTAAACTAAAAGACAAGTTCGTTAGCTAGTCATTTTGGATATAAAATCCCAAAAGTGAGCCCAATTTGAATATTTTTGAGGCCACTTTTTTCGAAATTCAAACATTTTCTGTACGGATGTTTCTAGTTAAAGCATTTAAAAAATTACAAAAAAAAACACACGAAAATGAACCTTTTAAGGCAAATAAGAGACGATCTGAAAAAAGGTCGAGAAAATAAAAAGTTTGAATTCTAAATTCTTTACAAGATTATCATAACAACTTTTTGAATTTTCGTGGATAATCCAAAATTCCAATTTCGACAGCATACAAAATAATGGAAAATCCAAAAATTACGTTTTCTCATGCAACAATTTCACAGTATTACAAATATTCTCAAATATATAAATGCATTTTCAAAAAAAATATTGCAAATAAGCAAATTCAGTTTATGGAAAAATGATAAAAGGTGCAATAAAATTTGTATTAAGAAAAGTTTTTTAAAGAATGCGCATTTTTTATTTAACCGGATAATGAAACTACGTCTCTTTTAATACCAATGTAAGTTAGGCATTATAATAATATGCATTTATGGGAATGATTTAAAATTTCAGGGATAAACTCGAGTGCGAGGAACGAGATATGTGATGAGAATGTGTTTGTTAAAGCAGAATGAGCTTTAACAAGAGAATTCTATATCACCATATTACTTTTGTCCATGCTTTCACCTTTACTTTTAAAAAGTCTATGTAATAAGATCGAGCGCGTAGCACAAGGTAAAAACATAATCGAGCGCGAAGTGCGAGAACCAACAGTGAACTACGATTGTTTATATTAAACTGATTAAACAATTACTGCAATCATTAATTTTATAATTTTCATAATATACTTAATGTTGTGATTTCAAATTATTAACATTCAAATATAAACATTCATGTAATTACTTGGCTGAGTTCCTTTAAGCGTATGGTGTTTTTGAAATTTTCATTAATTTTTTAAATAAAAATAACAAATCCACATAGCTGAGGTAATGAGTTTATCCAAAAACGTTTAAATAAAATCGTAATTTACAGTCGAATTTTTCTTTAGCATTTGTATGGGGTCAACGGATTAATTTTCAAATAAAATTATTTAAATTTATGGAATAGGTCTCGTAAAATATTTCTTTTAACATTCTGATAACAAATCAGTATAAATAAGTAAATTATAGATTTATGCTTGCATATTTTAACAATTTGTCATTTTTCTATAATAATGCAAACCCCTTCGAAACAAAATCCCAGCTGGAAGGGCTCGGAGAACCCTTTTTCTGGTATAACTTTACAGAGCTTCAAATACAAAGTATTTTATTTAAAGTATTTGAACCAAGCAATTGCCGATAATTGTTTGCAAATAAATGTTTTCGACATTAATGATGCTAAATAATTTTTAAAAATACTAATAATAATACAAATAAGTGGTACAAAATAAATTCAAAGCGCTCAAAATAGGCAGGTTCGATTCTTTGGGAAGAATTGATTCTTTAGTTGATCTAAGATCAAATAGACGAGAATCAATTCTTCAGAATATCAACTGGAAAAGAATCAATCTTCTGAAGATAAATCTTATAGTGACGGAGTCTGAGTGAGATCCCAGTTCTTCTTTTTCTTCTAATGTGGGAAAAACATTGAGTGATCGACCAATCAGAGTTTTTATATTTTAATAGAATGAAGAACACTGATTGGTAGACATTTGCTCCATTTTCGTTTATTTAAAAAAATCAACACCTTGATCTTTAGGGAAAAGCATCAATTCTCAAATGAATGAACTCAGTACAGAATTGATTCAAAAGATCGATCTTTTCGCCAAAGAAGATAAAAGTTTGAGAATAGAACAAATTTAAAACTTTGAAAATTGATGACTCAAAATTTAAACGAATTGAAATTGCATTAGCTCTTTTAAACAAAAATAATTTTGGATTTGATGCTACTTTAAAGTATATTGAATGTTTCAAAGTCAAAGCTGCTTAAATTGTAGAATTTTAAATTTTCGAAATCAGTTTTTCATTCGAAAACACTTGAAAAATAAAAAGCAATTTTCTAGCATGAACAGATCGTAAACATTGTAATTTTTTTTTTTTAACTGTTACATATAATATAATGATATAATCAATTATTTAAGTACATTTAACAATTTTTTTAACTTTTAATATTAAAAAATGTGTTATTATGGATTTTAAAGTTGATTACGTTTTTAATATTAGGTAATAGAAACTCAAGGACGCGAGACTTTCTTGCTACTTTTTAATTTAATTTGAAAATTAAATTTTGAATTATTTATAAACAAAATAATTTTTAGCGAATTTAAATTGTGAGTATAAATATTACAATTGCATTGAATATTTTATTTAACAATATTACAGTAACGAAAACTAAACATTCATTATTTTATTTCATAATTCTCAATTTTATCTAGGGTTTTGACAGTTCTGAGTTAAAACTGAGTAGATCCGACCTATTGGCCTGGGATCGCCAGTAGACACAGGATCTACTCGTACCTTTGGAAACTCCTGGATTACGCAGCTAAGTTAACTTCAACTAGAAAACAAATAAATGTTGTACTGCAAACATATATGTCACGAATTGATAGGATTACTTGTTATATTATAATCAAGTTGAAATTGATGTCAAATTTCATTTTGATAACTACCAAATAATAAAAATACATATTTATCCTTTTTTTCTGCTATTTATTTGTTTACTCCACTAGCTCTTATTTTATAAATTTATTTTGCATAGCCCAGATAATAATGTAAAATTCAACTAAATTTTGGTATCGTATTTGTTTCGTTAGGAATACACATAAATGACGTGATTGCTACAATGTTGTCTCGTTTATCGCCGAATGTATTTTCCTTATCTTATTATTTATTTACAAAGTCCGAATCAAGCGAAGAATGCCAAACTCTTTGAAAAGAGCACCAGCATCAGGTTAGATCATCAGCCATCAGCCATCGTCCAGTCTTATCGATTTCGGGATTTTGATTGTCGATGATAAAATTAATGAAACAAAGACGCTCCGTCAAAAATAGACTTACCAGGTGTATAAATATGAAACCGGTATTTTTTCAAGAAAAAAACACATTTATTTCAAGAGAATGATAACAAATATTTTATTCAAAGTATGCGCCCTCG
>NC_046663.1:104918872-104922903 GCF_010883055.1 Belonocnema kinseyi | reverse complement strand
ATACGCCAATGAGCACAAATGGTAAGTTCCGACAGTGCCTACAAGTGTGCCTACTGGCCGCTAGATGGCAATACCGGTTTCATATGTATACACCTGGTAAATAAACTGAATTTAGCATGATTTTTTATACAAATTAATCATAACTTAATTATCTATACGGACTTAATAGAACTTCATTCTATATGGCCATATTTGCTTTAATCCAAATTGAATCCATATCACCAATTCGATGATTCTTAACATCATTTATATGTAATTAAAATAATAAGACAAACAACCACCGCAAGGTCCCACTGAGAGCAACTGCCATCCATGGAAATTGAACTGGCTCTCAGTAGAGCCGCGATAAATTACACCTATAACCACGTCTCACGACTATGAGCTAAGTTGCCACAGGATACGATGAAATTAAAACGACAGGCTGGCAGACCATCTCACTAGTGCTTTGGCATGTTTTTGGCACTCAGGTATGGATTACTATACCGATTACAAGGATAATACTTTAACCGAATATCCTGGGAACAATTATTGTGGCAATTCCTCTCGAAGGTCCCAATACTTCTCCTTCTTTTTCTTCTCCTTGACTGTGATGTTCTGTTTGGCCGGAGCCGAGAATTCGATCACGAGTCGCTCTGGAGAAAGAGATCAGTAGACTGCTGTTCAAAACTCTCAGTTCCAGAATATTTAGTACTTCTCGTTTTATAGCTTAAAACATTTCCAGTGCAAAAAAAAACAAATTTCTATACGAAAGGGCCAACATTTTGAATTTGTTTATGTAATTTGTTTATCAAAATCTAAATTGTTATATTTTCTAAATATTATTGAATATTTATTATTTTAAGAAATGCCCGAAGTCATTTATTTTAAGAAATACCTGACCGATAACACAGCCACACAAAAAAAAGTGTGCGGATCTGGTAACAAGACACACGTATTCCTATGGATTTTGAGGCGCTGAATTCAAATTCGGTATCAAAAATCACCCATCACGTCATGGTTGAGCCATAACCTCAAAAAATGACGAAAAATCATGCACTGAGGCAAATAAATTTCAAAATAATACCAGTAATGCAAATTTCACTTCAAAAACATGTCGACAACTGTGAAGGATCAACCCTTGCCTGAGATCAACTTATTTAACATAAATTTACCCAACAGAACCTGACCTCACCTAACCTGAATTAACAAAAATTTATTGAACTACACGTGAAGCTCTGGAAGCATATTTTCCCAGTAACAAATGTGTGCTACATCGAATGGGTCAACTCGAGCCTAACCTAGAAATAAATCTAACCTAGCCTAGCCTAACCTAACCTAATCTCACGAAACACAATTAAACTGATTGTGTTGTCCCGTTGTGTTTGTGGTACCGTTTGAATCAGCTTGGGCTTAACCTACAGAGGTTTAACCAATCCTAACCTTAAAAAACCTGACCTAACCTAACCCAACCTCACGAAACACAATTAAAGTGATTGTGTTGTCCCGTTGTGTTTGCGGTACCGTTTCATTCAGCTTCGTCTTAACCTACATAGAGGTTTAACCTATCCTAACCTAACAAAACCTGACCTAACCTAACCTAGCCGAATGAAATTCAACCACACGTGTAGCTATGTAAGCGTACGGTTCTCAGTCTTAAACGTGTGCTATATTTAATAGGTTAACTCGATCTTAACCTACAATTGAATCTAACTTAACAGAACCTAACGAAATTTTGCTTAACGCAACACAACTTAACTCAAGTGTTCCCGTTGTAACACAATAAAATTCATTTCATTGTACAACAGATGGTTAAAAATTTAGACGCACATTACTCATTTGAAGAAACTTAGAACTACAAGTAGAATTGACCCCATTTCAATTAACCTGACAATGTTTCTATCAATTAAAATGTAGAACTGTAACTTAAACATGAAAATGAATAAGAGTTTTATTCAAAAATTTTTTCTCTCTGTTTTTCTTAAACTTAAGGGATATATTTATACTATCTTTCGTGTTTGCATTTGATCTTACTTTTTATCTTAATTAAATTGATTTATAGGCCTACTTCAGTCTATTTTCTGCCTGCAATAACGTGTCCTTTTTTCTTCGAAGGAACGATGCAAACGGTTACGCTTACGTGTAAGACCTACATTCGTTTTTCTTTTCAACATCCAGCAAAAATCAGCCATCATGACCTCGTCCCATCTACCCTGATATCGTTGTTCCATCACTTTTATGTCTTGATGAAAACGTTCCCCTTGTTCTTCGCTGAAATCACCAACATCCGTTGCCCACCGTCACCACGTGGAGGTGCCCTGGTTACAGACACAGGCGAATAATGCTTGCAACAAGCGGTTACGAAACTCCAGACATTTACTGCTATTAATGTCAAAATATGAAAGTACGCAAGAACAGGGTTGCCAGCGTAATCGGTTAAGTTAATTCAGGCTTTGTTAGGTTAGGATAGGTTAAACTTCTATGTGGGTTAAGCCGAAGCTGAATGAAATGGTACCGCAAACACAACGAGACAACACAATCAGTTTAATTGTGTTTCGTGAGATTAGGTTAGGTTAGGCTAGGTTAGATTTATTTCTAGGTTAGGCTCGAGTTGACCGATTCGATGTAGCACACATTTGCTACTGGGAAAATATGCTTCCAGAGCTTTACGTGTAGTTCAATAAATTTCTGTTAATTCAGGTTAGGTGAGGTCAGGTTCTGTTGAGTAAAGTTATGTTAAATAAGTTGATATCAGGCAAGGGTTGATCCTTCACAGATGTCGACATCTTTTTGAAGTGAGAATTTGCATCACTGGCATTATTTTGAAATTTATTTGCCTTATTGCATGATTTTTCGTCATTTTTTGAGGTTAGGGCTGTACCATGACGTGATGGGTGATTTTTGATCCCGAATTTGAATTCAGCGCCCCAAATTTTATAGGAATACGTGTGTCTTGTTACCAGATCCGCACACTTTTTTTTGTGTGGCTGTGTTATCGGTCAGGTATTTCTTAAAATAAATGACTTTTAATTTCATAAGAAAAGTTCTTTGTTTTTTCATTCAGTACTTACATTTGACCAAAACAAGAGGGTTTGAATACAAGGAATGATTGAACAATACATTTAGTAAATGTTATAAGTAAATTGTATTACATATGACAAGTTGTGACACTCACGAGTCTTAATAACGTCTATCTCCCAGAGTTAATAAGCTAATTCGCATACATTATGGTACGCAGCTTCACTTTGAAGGAAGCAGGAAACTACTTTATAAACAAATGAAAGTAAACAAAAGTACAGAAATTGTCAACATGAGGAATAGTAGGAGGGAAATGGTATATGATGCAGACGGAATACTAGAGGCTTTCAGAGACTATTTTAGGAAACAATTCGGAGATGAAGCTATAGGACACCACAACTGCGATGTTCAACACGATGCGATGGAAAACTCAATTGAAAAAGTCTGTGTCACTGAGGTTAGGGATATAATTAAGAACTTGAAGAACGGTAAGGCTGCCGGGGTAGACAGTATTAACGCTGAAATGCTTAAACACGGTGGCGAGTACATACCACATACAGTTTGCGAATTGATAAATTTATGTTTCGAGATGGGAGACGTCCCAGACGATTAGAAAGAAGCTATTATCGTACCAATATACAAGAGAAAAGGAGATAAAAGCGAGTGCAATAATTACAGAGGGAATACCTTATTAAGCACCGTAAGTAAAATATATATTTAAAAATACTTATTCGTAGGGTAATGAAAATAACAGAAGCAAAGATTTGGGAAGTCCAAAGTGGGTTTATGCCAGGAAGGTCATGTACGGATCAAATATTTAGCTTAAGGCAAATAACAGAAAAAAGTTTTAGAGTAGGAAAAAAAGTTTTCTGTGCATTTGTTGACCTAGAAAAAGCTTTTGACAAGGTAGATAGAAGTAAACTTAGGGAAGTCCGGAAAGAGTATGGAGTCAATGGATGAATCCTACAAGCTATAAAAACAATATATACAGGTAGCAAAGCGAGTGTAAGAGTGAATGGGAAACTGAGTGACTGTTT
>NC_046663.1:104916693-104918772 GCF_010883055.1 Belonocnema kinseyi | reverse complement strand
GTATTTAAGTAAAAAGAGTCTATGATGTTCTCTCCTCACACTTTCCCCACATTTCTCTGCCAAAAAATAAAGGCGCATAACATCTCTGTTCATATGGTATATTCATTTTCGTCGCTATTTCGGTTGCTGAACCTCTGCCTCTGCCTCTGGTTGTATAAGTTCATCCACCTCTGGAGGATGTGGTGGTGTTGGATCATCAATAGGTTGAGGAAGAACATCAATTGCTCCTGCTTGACCGTTTGTCGCGGCTTTCTCTAACTGATGTTCATTGCCGTCGTTTTTCCACGCCCAATCGACCTGTTGTTTAATCTCCATTGCTCGGTTTTCTGTAACATGTAGATTAATCCTGATGTCTTTCACCTTAGCGATAAGATCTCTTAGTGCGACCTTTTGTATATTAGGATACTTTGCAGAAAATTTTGTCCTTAAATTGTATCCTTTTTCCTTGTTTGTTTCAAACTTCGCACTTTCATAATAGAGACGCACCAATTCCTCTTTCATTGTGGTATCCCAATTGATGCTCTCCCACGGTATTTCTGTCGAGGAGGTTGACTCCAAACAGCTAGTGCTAGCCAAAGCATCCTCAGCAGGCACAGTTGATGTTCCAATGCTTACCGTTTGTTGCAGATGTTCTTGTTGGTCAGCTGTTTGATTAGTGAGATCTGCATGACCATCTCGCAGCTCACCATCGCCACCGTCCTGCATGCTGTGGCCCCCAGCGGTGGCTCCAGGGGCGCCCCGACGATCCTCGGGAAGCGACAAGCGTTTCAAAATCTTTAATATATTCTCCATTTTTCATTGATGGGTTTTGGTGTTCTACTTAGTCCCTCTCCTCTTCATTATCAGCCTATTTGGCATGGGAAACCCTGTCAGTAGCAATGCTACCTCCAACATTGCCGTCAAAGTCATGAGAGGAGAGCTCAAGCCCTACCGCGACATTAACGCGGAACACCTTCGGTAGGGAAATCAACGCGGAACACCTTCGGTAGGGCTCTTATTATTATTATTATTATTATTATTATTATCACACCATTAAGCCATTTCCCTTTCGGGATAGGCGTGACTCACTCGGTAGGGGAAAGGAGTAGTGTGTGGAAGGGATAGAGATTTTTCAGATTGATCCAGAATTCTCGTGCTATTTAAGTAAATAAAACGTTCGTTCCGCAACACTGCTCCGACCCAGGCTGCTGATTAATCTCTCTAGTAATCACCCCAAGCGAAGAACCTCACGAAGTCGTTATGTAAGGTTCCTGACTTGGGTTTATTAATAGCCAAGGTCTTTGTTTCAGGCGTCATTCACTCTGCTGACACTCTTTTTATTAACTATTTGCCGCCATACTTTCCTGTCTTGGCATACTTCTCTAGCTGCTTTTATGTCCATGCATTTTTTCATGCAGGCTTTCGTGTTTCTGTGACTTCTTATGTCTCTTCTAAGTAGGGTCTCATTCACACATTCTAACCATTCTTTCCGCGGTCTACCTCTGGGCACGCTGCCATTTACTTTACCTTGATACACTTGTTTCGTTAGTCGTTCATTTGGCATCCTCTTAACATGTCCGAACCATCTTAACCGATTTCTTTCCCATGTGTCTACTAGCGTCTCTTCTGCACCACATTCTTTTAGAATTATCTCGTTACTTACTCTGTCCATTAAGGTTTTCACGCTTATTATGCGCATGAATCTCATGTCTATTGCGTTAATTTTACTCTTATATTTTTCTTGATAAGTCCATGTCTCGCTACCGTATAGTACAGTCGGTACAAATATAGAATTATGTATTGCCATTTTAGCTTTATTTGATATATTTTTACTTCTGATAAGGGGACCTGCTCTACCTATAACCTTCTTAACTTCATTTATTCGTCTATCTAATTCCTCATCTATGTTCCCGTCCCTAGAAAATAAGCTACCACGGTAAACGAACTTAACAACTTGTTCAATTCTCTCATCATTTAATAAAATATTGCATAGTGTTCTCTCACTCTTTCCTTCGAACACCATAGTTTTTGTTTTATTTGCGTTAATTTTGAGGCCCATGCTCTTTATGCTTGCATCTAGTTTATTCAACATTCTTTGTA
>NC_046663.1:104914449-104916593 GCF_010883055.1 Belonocnema kinseyi | reverse complement strand
AAATCCAACTCTAACCAAAAATGCCTTCGACATATTGGGCAGTATAAGCCTGTGACAACATTTCGCCACAGAAATGTTTTTTATAATAATAATAATAATAATGGTGGCTAAGAGCCTCGGTGGCTCAGTTGGTTAGACCCTCGGACTTCACCTCAGAGGTCCGGGGTTCGATCCCTGAGCCGGTACCTCTGGAAATTTTTCAATGTACCTTTACCGAGATTCTGGTGGTTTGGAACCCACCTTAAGCTGTAGGTCCCCCCATCGTGTACTTGACTGCAACCCAGTCCGTCAATGATGGGGTAAAACCAGGCTTTTGTCCAATATGTCTGGGCAGACTGCTTTCATCAGATCGCTTGATTGCATTATAAAAATGCGTCCGTGACTGATGATATATACCGGAACAGCCCCGTGCAAAAATGATCAAAGAAAAATCCATCTCTAACCAAAAATGCCTTCTACATGTTGGGCAGTATAAGCCTGTGACAACATTTCAACACTGAAATGTTTTTTATAATAATAATAGGACTGACTTTAAAAAGAACGAGTCCTTACGTCGACAAATGCCCGAATAACGCACTTATGAATGTTACTGAAAATATCATAAAGTTCCCAATTAAAAGGACTGAAGTTGAAAAAAACGAGTTTTTTCGTCAACAAATGCTCAAATAATGCATAAGTTTATTAAATTTGTTAAAAAAATCCTAAAATGTATAAATTATTTATGAATGTTGCTGAAATTAACATGAAGTACCCAATTAAAAGAACTGGTATTGAAAAAAAACGAATTTTTCCGTTGATAAGTACTCGAATAATGCATTTGTTTATTAAATTTGTTAAAAAATCATAAATTTATCAACAAATTATTAATTTTCTGGAATTATCATAAGGTCCCTAATTTAAAAAAATTTATATCGAAAATTATTGAAAATTGTAGATAACACATTTTTAAAAAATAATTTGTTTATAACAAATTTGTTTGTTAATTTTATCATGAGGGAATATCTTTAAATTATGTAAATATATAAATCGTCGGCAATTACAACAATATTCCTATTATTGACGAGGACCGGGAACGTCAAATAGAAAAATGGTCATTTTTTTCGTCATATTTATTTATTTATAAAAAAAATTGAAAAACTGAATTGAAAATCAGGCTCGACAACTTTCTTTGAGGTTTTATCAGCCATAAAAAAACATCCAAATCGGTCTACAGCTTCAGCCGGAATCGTATTTTGAACCAAAAAATGTACTTTTCCCTCACTGTGCGCCCCGCAGGTGACCTATCGCCGCTTTGGTGTAGTACTGATTGCTCTTGATACTCCTAGGGCGTGCGACTGTTAGTTTTCGCGCTTCGCGCTCGATCTTTGTGCGCAGACTTTTTAAAAGTAAAGCTGAAAGCATCGACAACAGTAATTTGGTGATTGTGAATTCTTTTTTGTAAAACCTCCTTCGGCTTGAACGAACACATTCTTATCACGTATCTCCTGCTTCGCATTCGAGTTTATCCTTGAAATTTGATATCATTCCCATAAATGTATATCCCGTTTAAAAAAATTCACATTCTTTAAAAAAAATTTATCATACATTCTATTGCAACTTCTATCGTTTTTCCATAAACTGAATTTGCTCATTTCCAATGTTTTTTTGTTTTTTTTTTTTGAAAATGCATTTGTATATTTGAGAATCTTTGAAATACTGTGAAATTCTTGCATAAGAAACTGTAATTTTTGGATTTTCCATTATTTTGTATGCTGTCAAAACTTGAATTTTTGATTTTGCAAGAAAATTTAAAAAGTTTGTTATAATAATCCTGTGGGGCATTTCAAAAACAAACTTTTTTTTCTTTTGACTTGTTTTCATATCGTCCGTTATTTGGCTTAAAAGGTTCATTTTGGTTTGTTTTTTTGGAATTTTATAAATGCTTGAACTCTGATAACTTTTAGTTTTATGAAAAAACTCATGAGGATAAATTGTATAACTTTTTGAACACTATAAACATCCGTACAGAAAATTTTTCAATTTTGAAAAAATTGGTCTCAAAAATATTCAAAATGCATACATCTAGACAGACCGACAGACAGACACATTCGTAAAAACCAGTTTTTCGGATTGAGGGCGTCTCAAAACGAGGACCTTTTGACAAA
>NC_046663.1:104900654-104914439 GCF_010883055.1 Belonocnema kinseyi | reverse complement strand
ATTTTACACCAATCTAATACGTTCTCTGATGAGAATATAAAAATGATTTTTTTGTCATAAATAATTTTTTGATAGTTCTGTTTTTAGTTTTAATCTAAAAAATAGCATTAAAAACATTAAAAAATTAAATTTTTTGAAACCTTACACATGAGATGAAAAAGAAATTAAAACACAAAAGTTGTAATGAGAATGTGCCCACACAACGGACAGATTTTCTTTACTGTTAATGATACTTTTCATGATTAAAGCCAAAACTACGCATCCTATCAAAAAGTGATTCAAAAAGTAACTATTTCTTTTCTTGACTTTTTTTCACATCGTGCGCTGTTTTGCTTAAAATGTTCGTTTTCGTGTTCTTTGGAATTTTGTAAATGCTATAACTGTGGTAATTTTAGGTTTTATGAAAAAATTCTTTAGGATAAATTGTTCTACTTTTCGAATACCATGAATCACCGTACAGAGAACTTCTGAATTTAAAAAAAAATAGTCTCGAAAATACTCAAAATGTGCCCACTTTTTGAATTTGTATCCAAAACGGCTGGCTAACGAATTTGACCTTCAGTTTAGGACACACAACGAGTATACCAAAGGCCAATCTGATAGATTAATTTTTTCAAAAGTCATTGTGGAAAAAGACAGACACACAGACAGACATACAGGCAGACAGGCAGACATACAGACAGACACATTCATAAAAACCTGTTTTTCGCATTCAGGAGGTCTCAAAACGTCGACATTTTTATCAGCCGCATTGAGATTCCCGTCTCAGCCATTGATCGACAAATTCGGAACGTCTCTAGATGCTACTGATAGCCTTGTGGCGCCCTATTGAGGTCACCTGGAAGGAAAGTCCACCGCTATGGTAATAAGAGGACTGAAGAGGATTATAGAAGAGTTGATATGAATAAATTTGCACTAGAATATGTCAATGCTATAATCAATGAACAATCAGTCAATTTTTCAGGAAAACGAGGAAAAAAAGTAACTTTTTTCAATAAAACAGGTTAGCAGTCAGCCATGCGGATTTTTTATTAATGTTTGCACAAAATATTTTTACTCAGAATCCCATAACATCTATTGTATGATAACGTTAGTAATTACATTAGCAAATATAGTGTTTATGTTTCATTGTGTTATATAACTATTGTACTATCGTAAAAAATTGTCATAATATGTCATGATTTAAGTGGCTTTATCTCCTACAGAAAATTTTAATGTAAACATAAAACAATTCCTTATTAGCCTCTTTCGACGGAAAAATTTATACTATCATACATAACACATCCTTGTCGAAGCGTTAAACTTATAAGAATATATTCTTGGGTTACGAGAATACGCGGTATTATTATACTTTCGGCATGAAAATTTCCACTATTTAATGCACTTCGATAAATAGACTTATCGCTTACATAGTGAAATTCATTGATCAAGTGATTATTTACACTCACGTTCAAGTGGATAATCTGCTTCATTTACCCATTTATAAGGCCAGAGTTGCTGTTCCACTTTACTCTGGCGTATCGCATCTGCCTTCATCTCAGCATCAGTTCCTTTATTAAAGTAAACCAGCCAGGGACCATACATTTTTTACCATCCTACTAGAGCAGTCACATCTGGTGTACCAAAGTGGCTTCCTGTCATATAGTTGACTATCAAAGCCTCCTCATGAACCAGGAGATCATGTTTGAGAGGACAACCAGAGTGGTATTCACGACTAGCGGATAATAGCTAAGCACCATAGCCATCTCCGAATACTCCCAGGTAAGGTAAATTTCTTATATAACCAGCATAATCGTATTTGAAATAGTAAGTACCATCAGCAAGTTGCCATGTTGTATCCTGAACTAGTCTATCTTTGGTCAACTCACTTCTATCTGGTAAAATACCCTGGTGTACGCTATTAATTATTTGGTGTGTTGCTTTCGGATTAAATCGGTAAATGACACGCAGCTCGGAGAATCTGAAAAACTTTTCTTATTTATTTGCGGCTTTCACGTAGGAATAAAGGCCACTCATTCCTTGTTCAATTATCAAATGATATTCAAGCTTCTGATCTTGGACTGTCTTGAAAATACATAATGTGGGCATGCCTATTTGATTCGCTGATGATTTGAAGCGAATTAGGAGAAAATTTGTTAAAAGTACCATTATGCCAATCAAGATAAAATGAATTACCAGAAGCTACATTTTTTATTAGATTTTTGCCATTTTGATATAAAGAAGATACAGTGGCCTTACTGTCAAAAGTGATCTTTATCAGTCCATTATCCAGAGTAACATTAAGGTTATTCATTTTTACTAATTCGACAAGAGGTGGCAAATCCAACTGTGAAAGATGTAATGATTAGAAAAATGGTTGGTTACTGTTTCTAAGAGAATTTATGTTGCTGAAAATGTAGGTTAATTAAACAATTTTATTTGACTTACCTCACTTGTACCACCTGGGTTGCCTGAATTACCATTCTGATATGTGCCGAGTTGCTTGGGAGTTACTGCCTGAACTAACAAAAAGAAAAAAGGAATTCAGCTATTATAAAAAATATAGATATGTATACACTGTTTATATGTTAAAAAACGTTAATAGTAAAGAATCATTCATGCTGAGAAATATCAATATCACTTCTGAAAATAGTCGTTTGCACTTTTTATTTGCTTATTACAAATAAAGAACAATTTAAATTTCCTCTGACCGGCCGAAAAACATTCTTAAATCATTAATTAGCTGATTGTATGCCATTCTAAATGAAATTGAACACGTTGAAAGAATGGTAGACTTGAAAACTACTCTGGAATATTAAGGCGCTTCAAACGGCTTTCTAATTCGCTAGGGATAAACTAAATCTAAACGGTTAAGTTGTTGAACGGCTTATTTTAAGCACATCATTTAAAGACAAGTATACTGGTCGGTTCAGCTCGCTTTTTCCCGAAAATGTCCTTTTTGTTGTTGTTTTTGTAAATAAAAATTATGTTTATTTTCTCGCTTGAAAGTCGCCCGAGCTATACAGGAACATGGTAGTATTCAGACCGGGAGGGGCAGGAGCGGAAAGCGGGGGACTCGCCTGTATCTTCAAGTGTCCCTCAAACGGCTGTCAATTTGGCCACATGGAAACTACGTCTAAACGCATGAATTGTTGGCCGAAATATTTTAACCACTTACATATGACCCAAAAATCAGAAAACTACATTTTTACGTGTTATTGTTAATTTTTAGCAACTTCTCTCAGAGTTTTTATTCAAATAGTTACTAATGGACAATTGTAATATTTCCCATAGTTTCTTCAAACAATGTTAAATTGTTGAAATAAATGTAAATTATTTAAACAATTATTTATTCCCAAAAAGATATAAAATAATCGTATTTTCTGATTGAAGTGTAATAGTTTGCAAATTCTTGTGGTATTACGTTTTGTTGAAAACATTACATAATTATTTAAATAATTAATTTTTTTATTTACGACATTTCTAAAAATTGAGCCAGAGTTTTCAATTTCTTCTCAAATTGGTTTCCTAAACTACTTTTTGTTGAATAACTATATAATTTTATGAATTTCTTTCAATTTATATCAAATCTCTATTTGTTAAAAGAATTTTTTTATTTGCCCAGGCATTTTTTTTCGACAACTTTGATCAAATAAAAATAAAATAGGAGACATACAATTTATTTTCTGACTGAATAGTGTATAAAAAATGTATTAACAATTTTGAAATTATTTAAAGAAATATAATTTGTTTCAACAATTATTTTCCAAAAATATTTTTTCAAATACTATTTTCTGAATCAAACATAGTATATTTTTTCTTAATGTTTTTTAAATTGTGTATAGATGGTGAACATATTTTTGGCACACTATTAAATCAATCATAAAATTCATAATAAAATTTCAATGATAAAAGTGAAGTTATTATTTCATTATTTATATTGTTACAATCTTTACTATAATTATACTAGAAAATAAGTACATACAACAATACAAAATATGAATAATTTTGTTTAGTTTCGACCTCTTAAATTGTTGGTTAGATAAGTTTTCGGAATTGAGGTCATTGAATACAATCATTTTATTCAATGACCTTAATTCCGAAAACTTATCTAACGAATACAAACTATGATTCAAGTTTCAACTTTTTCTCTGAACAATATTTATGAGGACGAAGTTCTATACTTAAGCTCATTTATAAAAATGAAAATAATAAAAACATTACTTTAGTTAACTTTGCAAAATTATTACAAATTATTTACAATCATTTTAATAATGAAACGCATAAGACAAGCCAATTTTGAAATTGACGAAAAAATTGAAAGTTACGAAAATATAAAACATTTTAAGCCAAATAGCATGAAACAATTATTGGACAAAAAAATTCAGCACTTCATGACGGCGAATTCACGTAACTTTTTTGCGCGATTGATAATCTCGACATCTCCCCTTCAAGAAAACGCATCAGAATGTATGAAGAGCGAACATTACCTGCAAGGCTTCACAATTGTTGAACATTTAACAATAGTAAATGATATTGCTCAAAGAAATATTACATTAATATCAAACTTTAAATGCTTGATACGATTTTAAACATATTTGGTGGGAAAATAGTTGTTAAAACAAATTATATTCGTTCAAACAATTAACGAATAGCTAATACATTTTTTATACACTATACAGTCAGAAAAATAATTGATGTGTTCTATTTGATTTTATTTTTCCTTAAGTTATCGAAAAAACTGCTAGAGCCAATACAATTTGAGAAAAATTAGACATCCCTGGCTCAAGTTTTAGAAATTTGGTAAATAGACAATAATGTTATTTATTAGATAAATGATTTTTTGCCTTGGCGCGGAACATTTGTGCAACTTTAAATTGTATATGTTAGAAATTCAAATCTTCAAAATTTGGAAAATGTTAAATTACAAATTTTGTTTCCTTTACGTCTCACGGTTCAAAATTTTTTGTTGCTAATACATTTCTTTTGGTAAGTCGTCAATTGATAATGAATGCACGTACGAATACAGTCATTTTATAGCGAAAATTGTATGAAGAAACCAAAAAAATTATATTATACTTATTTAGTGGATCATAGAAACCTGTTTTAGGTTGCCGCTCTTGCCCCTCGGTAATGTTATAACCCCCCCGTGTACTGTACACAGTGCGCCAGTTTCAACTTTCAAGCGAGAGAAAATACTCTTCACTTTTATTTACAAAAAACAACAAGAATTTTTTAGGGGAAAATGCGAACAGAACGGTTCGGCATAATTGCCTTCAGATTATGTGGATAAAATATTTCGACCAACAATTCATGCGTTTAGACGTAGTTTCGATGTGGCTAAATTAACAACCGTTTGAGGGACACTTGAAGGTACAGGCGAGTTCCCCGCTTTCCGCTCCTGCCCATCACCATCACTATTCTACCGTGTTCTTGTATAGCTCGAGCGACTTTCAAGCAAGAAACTACACTCCATTTTCATTTAAAAGAAACAACAACAAAAAGGACGTTTTCGGGAAAAGGTGAGCTTAACCGACCAGTATAATTGCCTTTAGATTATCTGCTTAAAATATGGCGTTCAAGAACTCAGCCATTTAGATTTAGTTTGCCCCTAGCGAATTTGACAGCTGTTTGAAGCGCCTTACAGGATTTAGCGATTCAGGGTTGCGGATAGAGGGTTCCTGTACCAAGGATTTCTGCGGAATAGGGTTAGAATAATTAATAAGCAGTCCCAAAAAATTGTCCAAGGATGGTCTAGAAGGAATAACCCCTGAGGTGAGGCGTAACAACCGTGCCGAAAGCTGAATGGCACCTAGGAGATATTTCTAAAACAGTGATTTTATGATACTTGCTAAGTGAACTCTTAGAGTAGCATCCTTATCCTTGCATGCGGAGCTCTACAAGGGCGGACAAACCATTTCTCTAGCTGCTCGCGGGAATAACAATGACACCAACAAATCCACAAAAAGTTGTAGAAGCGGTTCGAAACGATCGTATGCGCAGAACACTCGACCATAAGTCGGTCAACAAAGCCGATCACCACTTGTAAGGCGCATCTTTACGTATTTGGGCGGAGATACTGTCAAAGAAGATGTTTTCTGGACGAAAGTGTCCAATATTGAAGCAGACACGCAATTTTTTATGATATTCTGAGGACGCGTGGGTTAAGTTTCTTTAAGGAAAGCTTCCATAGCTGCGCAAAGTGGACACAAAGTGGACGCTTGTAGGTTATTCTCTCGGTGAACAGGGTATAGACTGCTGCGATGCAGTCTGGAATCCGAAGAGGAGAGTTTGTGTCTATTTTAGGGCCTGATGATTTTATGATTGATTCTTGTGCAGAATGCTCTCCTGATTCCGAATATATCGGGTGCACACAACAAATTCCCGGTCGTTTTGTTGTTATTTGGATTTTTTTAGCTTAAGTCAAAAATGTTACATCTCTGAAAGTTATTAAAGTTTTGAAAATATTTTTTCATAATCATTAGAAGTGTGATATGCACAAATTTGATTAATGGTGTGTGTTGATTTGATTGATAGTTTTCGAGAAAAATAATAAAATAGCTTTTAAATGAAGATTCAGTCCAGGTTTTAAACATGCAGCTTCCAAGTCCACCCGATGATGCTCTTACTAACGATCGTATACACAGACGTGAAAAGTTTGTATTTGTTTCGAATTTTTAAATTATTAACCCAATAATCTAATTGAAAATTTTTTTAAACAAATTGTCTTCATCTCAGCGAGTACTTTATGACAAAAAGAAATCGCACAACGATATCGCAAAATCTCTACACCGAAAAAAAAAACTGTTAATGGTTTACTAGGATTTTACCAGTTCCGATGGTTCATAAGAAGGATTACTAGGCTCAGCTAATTAAACCAAATACAGGAATTTCGGCTAGAATTACTAGTGAAACTGGTAATTCTAACTACTTTTTACGGTTATCGGAACCGTGAATATCATTGTAAAAATAAGGAATACAAACTCTTAAATTCAACTAGGATAATTTGTAAGATCAACCTGTTATTGAAGGTTAGTTGAACCAAAATTTAGTAGACTTAACTAGTGTTGAATAGTAAAATTAACCAAGGAAAATAATTAGTCCAACCATTTTTATTAATTGCTATAACTATGTATTTTGGTTATTGTTTTTACTTTTTAATTAATTTTTATCATAATAAGAAATAATAATTACTAAATATATAAAATAATAATATAATTAATATAATAATATAATAAAATAATATAATTAAATATAATAACAAATATTTACACAGTCGTAAAGTAAATATGACACTCCATTTGGCATCAACACGGCAAGTCTTATTTTATAATCACAGAGTTCATCTGCGTTTACCCGTTTGTTACAAATTGGTTCATCCATAATATACACTGTAAAAAAAATCTATTGAATTTTACATCTCTGGTGGATGTAAATAAAAGGACCCTCGTGTATCGGAGTAACTTTACGAATCTGTTGTGATATTCCAATTCGGCCGAAAATTTTACACATGAAAATGTAAAATTCATAATGTGAAAGAATATAATAAAATTTATCAGGGCGACAGGTTTCGAACACTCGAAGCTCAAACTTCGTAGAATTTCACGGAGATTGAAGAAACGCAAGCCGGATACGTTACCACTTACCTAAAACACATAAGATACTATGGGTATTTTTTGATGTTTAAATATTGCGTAGCAAAAGTATGAAATATACGTTTTGAATAACCGCATTTTTTCCGTTCCAATAGCAGAAAATGTAAAATGCAAAATAGGACTAGCTCGAATTCGGTCTATTTTTGTGTGAAAGCTGTCAAAAAAGTTGAACATAGCTGTCAGTTTCCTCACATTGAGAATAAAAATGCTGCAAAATTGAAGGATGAAGGCATCGATAAACAACGAACACGAGAGACGCTTTCATATTCACAAATTATATGATTAATTATTAATTAAAAATTAGAAAAAACAATTAATTATAAATTAAAAATTTTACAGTTTCCGCCAGGGTAAAATTGAAGATCTTTGGTAAAATTAAAAATCTCAATGTAATTTTTAATCACAGGAAAGTGATTTTACCGACGCATGGTATTTTTACCCGCTGCGACTGAATTTTTCCTTCTGAATGTAAAGTTAGTACGAGGGAATGTGTAATTTTATTTTTATCGAGTGTGTAATATTACACTGCTGTTCGAGGGTCCTTTTATTTACATCGCTAGAGGGTGAAATTTCACATACTTTTTTTAAAGACACACGGTGAAATGTGTGATATTTACAATGATACAATATGTAATTTTCCGAAACTTTGTAATTTTACACAAATCTTTTTTTAAAGTGTATGCTTGTAGGTGATCATTATACTGTGACGTATCTAAAACGCTTACAATAAAAGCACAATCTTTTTTACTTAAATTATCCTTGCATTCGTCCTTACAGTACAATTTTTCGATCAATCCAAAAATCGGGCGTGACTTAGATTTTATGAGTACAACTGTTCCTGGTATATATTTTCTATTTTGAACAACCAACGAATCCAAACTCACAAAGTTTCTACCTTGATCGGGTAAAAATAATTTTTCCGAAAAAGCCAGTGGTTTCATACTCAATTTACATAAACTGTACTTTAAAGCAAATGATCTATTATTCAAAAAAGCATCTGATAAATTTAACTGATTTTTCAGGGCTAACGAATAACAAATATTTCTCCGATTGAATGTAACTTTTGCGTAAATTTTCGATGGACAGTGTTTTCATTCCGGACGCATTGTCCATAGTTGATGAAGTGGCCCTATTACTTTCATGATCGTCGCATAATGAACCATAAAATGGTGCTTGGGTTTTAAAGTAAATTCATAGAATTTTATGTACATTGAATGATGCTCAAAGACAAGTTTTTTCATACTTGGAATATCAGCTGCTGTAATGGTTTTTTTAAACTCTACATAAGTATTTTCCTTAAGATTTTAAATAATTGCCAGTGCTTGTTATTCTTAACAAGAACAAGATCCCTAAAAATTAATGGAGCATTAAAAATTAAAGATAACGTTTCTGATACAGACATTTTTATGTCTTCAGAATTTAACTGAGCTAAGCTAATTACTGGCGGTTCATTTCCGTCATATCGAAACCACTTAATTCGCCAAATGAGTTCGTTTAGTGAAAAGTAGTGTTTTTCAAATATTAATTCATACGGAACGTAACTCACTTCGTAACGACTTCGAGTAAATCGTGTAAAATGTCGGCACTATCATTTTCAATAACGTGGAAGCTGGACAGTGAATTGAAAACACATGACTCTTGTATGCCTGTTGTTTTAAAATTATTTGATATGATATCAGATTCATAATTTTCGAAATTATAAAAATTCTACAAAAAAAAACATAGGAACAAAGAATGTAAAATACATAACTGTATTTTACTTCATATATATTTACCAATTAAGCTCCGCTTGGTGCTTTCAAAACAGGATAATTGTTGAGATATTGTTCAATAGATGAGCCTTTGTCTCGCGATTCAATCGTCGATTGCCAGAGGTTTATTAATTCCGTGTGTTCCGGTGTGATCATGCGTAACTTGTTCAAAGCTTCTGTATTTTTTTGTTCCCCACTTCCATTTTCTATTTCTTGGTCCTTTTCTTTTTCAGGTGAAGATTCACTATTAACATATTTTTTTAGATTGTGGAATTTATTATACAACAATCCACTCGGATTTTTCCTAACTGGAGGTTTGGCAGGCAAGTAATACTGTCCAGGACGCTCGGCGTAAACAAGAAATTTATTTCAGAACTCCAAAAATCAAACACATCTCTGTAGCCCTTCTTATCTGTAGCAATCAGATGCTCAGCAATATGAAGGACTAATTTTTTCCGGTCGTTTTTTCGTTGCGTCTTCTTCTTCAATAAGTTTTTACCCGTTCCTTATTGGTTCAATAGTTTCTTTAAAACCTTTCCCACAAAATCATCTTCGTTGCCCTCGTGAAAATTGGGCGGCTTGAATGTCGTTCCGTTTGCTTTATTGCTGACAAATACCGTGGAATCATTAACATTGGGTGGCTCTGATGTCGCTTCGTTTTCTATATTATTCTCAAGTACCATAGAACTCTCTTCTTCGCTTGAAAAATGGTCTTTACTTTTGTCTGAATTCTACAAATAAAAAAACATAATGGCATTACAATAAGGGACGTTATAATCAAACATATACATATTTTTTATAAATTTAGAAAGTTATTTATGAAAACATAAGAAAATTTAAATAATAATTAATTTCAAGAATTTAGCATGTTCTATTGTGTACCTTGTCATCCAGTAATCTACATTCATTTATAAATTTCCTTCTGCTTTGAAAAAATTTCAGTCTAGGTCCAAGTTTCGGTAGCAATTCCTATAAATCGTTTTCTTTAATTGTTATAAAGAACTCAGGGCCTATTTCATTTGCTGCAGAATATAAAGATATAGACTTCAGTGAATGAATATTGCACGTACAATCGAAAATAATTAGATTCTAATCCCATTCAAAACAGCTCGATTCATTTATTAACAAACACAAATATACACAAATTATAAAAAAAAAATATAAAAATCATTTTTAACCGCAGCTACGTATGTAGTTCAACATTCGGCCAAGTAGTTGATGGAATAAAAAGAAAATACATATATTTTTAACAAAGTAAATTAACTTGCAAAGAAGTAGTAGAATTTGTTACCAAACGAGATGAGTTTCGAACCAAAAATAAGATGACGGACTTTTTAAATAATAAAAGGACAAATAATGGGTGGATTTTTTTATTTAAGTTCTATTAATCAGTTAAAATTTAGGCCAAAATTAAAAAAAAAAAAAACTAGTTTCTTGAGAACAGGGGAAGGAATAAAATTTTTTTAAAAAAGGGGACAATTATTCATGAAAGACTTACAATCCGTTAAGTTAATGGGCTGTCTTAGATAAACTTTAAACTATATCAATATAAAATTATAACTTTTTGATGAATATAAACATGGAGGAGAAACGGAGCAAACGGGATTTTATAGTTGGACCTATTTTTTTTTTTGTAAAATTTAATCTAAAAGTTACAATAATCGAAAATAATCATATTTCAATCCGTTTTAAAACCAATCCGAGCTTCCAAATGTAACCTCAAATGAATTAAAAACACAATTTCCGTGAATGGCAGTAGAACGTGCTTCAAAAACGTCAAATTTGTCAAGTCTAGTATGACTGTTCGAAATAATACATGTTTTTATCTACCATATCTCCCCTATTTAAATATTATAAAATGTAAACATATAAGATCATAATGAAAAATTCAAAAAATCATTTCTGATAAAATGGCTATTTGTATTTTATACTTCGAAAAATGGAAGTTAAATTCTCAGTTATAAAAGAAAATAATTTCAACCTAAAATTAAACGCATTTTCTACAAAATAGTTAAGTTTTAAACCAATGAGACGAATCACTAACCAACAAAATTAATTTTTAGAAAGTAGTTTATCATTCAACTAAGTAGATGATGGACCAAAAAGATGACAATTCTTAACAAAATACATTCATGTAAAATAACCTGTTTCAGATAGATTATTTTAAAAACTTGGTAACCTTTAATTCTTCTTGAAATTTGATTGAAAATGATACAATAATAATCGTTTTGTGAGTTCAAAAATAATGTGAAAACTGTCAAAAAATTGAACAATACTTCTATAACATTAAAAATAACCAATTGTATTGCATAGGTACAAAACTTCATATTTTGAGGTTTTGTTTTTGTTGTAACATTTTATTTTACTATATTCAATAACTTTACTTACATATGAAAACATATCCCCATATAAACGTCTTGACAACGCCCACAAACTACACAGGCTGCCACTATTTTTTATATTTATTTACAATAAATTTTAATTAAATAAATTCTAAATAAATCAATTCTGAAAAGTGCAATAAACGTCACATTATTGGGGCACTCGCGACACAAAGCACGGTCCTGTGCTGCGCCAAACTTCACTCAACGAAAATATTCTCGACCAAACAGCTTTATCTAGAAAGAGATAGGTCTACATCTCAAATTTTTTTTTCTCTCTCTAGAGCCCATTACCGTTCTCCCCACAGCATTACCGGTCCATTTCTATATGTCAATGTTCCGTACGTATAATGACAAGCTGGTGGAGTGGCATTAACAGAGTAAGAGAGAAAACGCATGATCTCTTTGTTGCTCCTACATCACATGACGCCTGCGCAGTTGAAATTGGCTGATGACGAATCCGACTAGACGAGTCAAAAATGAGACATAGTATTTTCCTTCATTTTTATTTATTTGAAAAATTAAAATTATATGTTTGGACTTTTGACTCAACTTACAATTTATTTCCAACCTAACCTTAAAACTTTTCAGCTTGCTGATTCCTTGCGATATATAAGACCTTTTCAATATATTTATATATTCATCGATTATTAATCTGCATGGTTTATTTTTTAAATTCTTGTAATAGTATGTGCATAACAAAACATTTATCAATATTTAATAATGTCTTACAAATGAACAAATAGTTATTGTTACTATGAGCATTTTGTCATCTTTACCAGATTTTTTATACTATGCTTATATAGTTCAGTTTACTATGAGTCGGTCATCTCTACTATAAATGTGGTCAACTCAACTGGAAAACATTTAACCTATACAATATAGTTGTTTTTTGAAAGTCCATTTTTTCAGTGTGTATTGAAATAAAGCGCAATATGATAACGTACAAGCAGGTTACGGAGCTATGTACGATATTATAATGCACGAACACTGCTTGGCCACTACTAGAACCCTCGTATTTATAATATAATAAAATAATATAATGTAAAATCTTGCAGTGTACGATATCACGATTTTACGCTATTATAATGCGACAATTACGATATATTACGCAGGAATTGCGGTATATCCCAGGTGCAAATTTTCCATTGAGCCATAATCGGGCCAATTTTCTCGGATTTGGGCTAACTTTGCTAACCAGGCATTGGCCAACATACCGAAATGATAACTATGGCCCAACTCTGTTTGCCGACTATTGGCTACCATGGTTGGCCCAACTATGACTACTAGAAGTCGGCCCAACGGCGAAATTATAACTTTGGCCCGACCATGTTAGCCGACTATTGGTACAATATCCATTACCAAAATCGGGCCGACTATGGAAATTACACGGAAAAAAATATCCACTAAATATTATAGAACTAATATTATAGTAGAGAATACGATGAGTAGTTTAATAAATATAATACAATCACTACACTGTTTATAATCGCACGCTATGCAAATTTTTATTCGCCTTAGGGTTCAAACCCTATAAGTTTCGCATTCCTAAGTCCTAGCGCCTAAAGCCTCTCGGCTAACCTAGATGGAGGTATTACAAAAAAAATTGAAATACAGTGAAACTCTTCTATAGCGCCGATTTCGGGGCGGACGGTGGGTGAAAACTAACTCATTATAGCCCGCTCTGCTTTTGTTTATTCACGCCTGACTGCTCGCCTGAGTGACAGCCGCAGGTCCCGCGCACCCCGCGCAGTCCTGTTACACCTACATGCGGCTCGGCGTCAATTCTCGGAAGGGCTATAGAAGGCAGGGATATTAAAGAGTTTCACTGTATAACCGACAGCTGTGCATGGCAGTCTGCAAACTTCTGTGAACCATTTTATAAAAAATATTGCTACGCTTATAATAATATATGTAATAAGATTTCAGATTTTTAAAATATTGCAAATTATTATTGAATATTTTATGTGATAAAGCAAGATTTAAATTAAATTAAAAAATATTTTAAGATATTATAAA
>NC_046663.1:104880286-104900554 GCF_010883055.1 Belonocnema kinseyi | reverse complement strand
GAATTGAAAGGCTTTCTACAAATTTTCGAAGATTTCAAGATATTTAAAAGACTTTAAAGAATTCAAGAACATTATTTATATTTTAAAATTACTTTGAAATCTTAAAAGTCATTTAAATTCTACCGAAATTCCTCAAAAAATCTTCAAAATTAATTAAAATCTCTTAAATTCATTAAAAATATCTTGAACTCTTTTAAATATTCTGATATCTTTTAAAATTCGTCCATAAATTTAAAAAATTAAAAATCAAATAACTCCGGTTAAATCCCTTGAAATTGCTGAAAGTCTGCTTAAATATTTAAAAATATTTTTAAATTACATGAAAATCCTTTAACTCTTTTGATTTTTTTTAATCATTTAAAATGCTTTGTACGATTTTAAATTCCTTTACTCACTTATTAAACTATATTAAATCCATTGAAATGGCACAAAATCCCTTAAAATCACTAAAAATCTCTTGAACTCATAAAAAGTATTTTAAAGTCTCTAAAATCTCTTGAAAATTCTTTTGCTTTTTTTAATTCTTCTCAAATATTTTAAACTTCTTTATTATTAATTGGAATATTTCGAAATTCATTTATAAATTTTTTTCTCTTTTCATTAAAAAGAATTTTTAAATCCCTTTATGCCGATCTCTGGGCCGACTTTGGCCCAGAGTTGGGCCGGTAGTCGGCGTTACTCGTTAACAAAAGATGTCTCATAATTACTCCGATGGTTGTTCCATGTTTGAGCCATTGGTGAGTCAATAGTCGGCCTAACTTCTTCAGAACTTTCTAAATCCCTTCATGACGATCTCTGGGCCGACTTTGGCCCAGAGTTGGGCCAAATATTCAGCCAATAGTCGGCCTAACTTCTTCAGAATTTTTAAATCCCTTTATGCCGATCTGCGGGCTGACTTTGTCCCAGAGTTGGGCCGGTAGTCGGCGTTACTCGTTAAAAAAAGATGTCTTATAGTTTCCCCGATGGTTGGTCCATGTTTGGGCCATTGTTGGGCCAATAGTCGGCCTAACTCCTTCAGAACTTTCTCAATCCATTCATGCCGATCTTTGGGTCGATTTTGGCAAGGAGTTGGGCCAGTAGTCGGATTTACTCATCAACGAAATATTTTCCATAGTTGCCCTGATGGTTGGTCCATGTTCGGGCTAAAGTTGGGCCAAAAGTCGGTCCCACGTTGTCTGCCAACGTTGGCTGTTTAGGTTGGGCCGACAAAAGTATCTTATAAATATAAAAGGTGGCCCAACTTTGGCTGCCGATCTACGGCGGGCAAAAGTCAATCCGACTTTGGGCCAAAGCACCTGCTCTGGGTGCCGACCTGAATTCGCACCTGAGATATTGAAATTCATGCGATATTGTTTTCTCCGTGAAACACAGAAACTGTCAAATAACAACAAAACAACCGGCAATTTGTTATGTGCCCCCAATATATTCGGAATCAGGAGAACATTCTGCACAAGATCCAATTATCAAATCATCAGGAACTGAAATAGACACTAAAGTGCTCTTGGATCCCAGACTATGTTTAGAGAGGCGACAGCCGGTAATTTTTCCGATGGTTCAAGTGACAGAAAATTAAAATAGCAAATTTTAGGGTACCGAAATTTATTTTAAGGAAAACTAATTTGCTGAATAATTAATTTTTGCAAAATTAGGCCTCTTGATATTTGAACTTTCAGTAAAATGGACTTTCGGCAAAATGAATCTTCGCTTAAACTATTTTTGAATAATTTAAAATTCGTTGAAATAATTTTCGGTAAATTAATAATTTTTTAAAATGGTTTTCGGTTAATTAATCATTCGGTAAATGAGTTTTCCTTGGAATAAATTTCGGTATTCTAATATTCGGTGTTTTAATTTTCGGTCACTTGAACTATCGAAAAAATGACCGGCTGTCCGTATGCCAGAAACATCCATAGCTTTAGCACGTCTCGCATCAATCATTGCGAAATCAAGTCGTCTACCCCTCGCAAAAATGGATATGTACGCAGAGCGCTTTCCCAACTGCTTTTTAGTCTGCCGGAAATAAAGCTTTCTTACGAATTTATTCAGCTTTAATTAACAAAAAACTTTCACCTCGGATATTATTCTTATCTATAGACTGATTTGTCAATAAAACTGCAGTATTGTCCCACTGTGATTCGCCCGTAAGGCATCGTTTATCGGATAATATTTTTATTTTACAAATGACATAGCAAAACCTGAGATTGACCATCGTTTACAGCCAATGAAAATAATCTCACCTAACAAGATGTTAACATAGTTTAATGCTTAATGCATGTATGATTTTCCATCCAACAACAGTTATTTAAAGTTTTCTTCTTCTCCAGAAAGGAGTGGTTATTATGATAATAATGATAACTCAACTATTTATATATAAATTTCAGATATAACTCTCTTCTACAATGTATTGTACTTAATAATGTATATATATCTCTTGATTTTGTCAAATATTCTAAAGATTATTGAAATTTCAGATATGATAACTATATCCAACATTCTTAATATAATACATATAAACTTAACATCATCGATTATTATATGTTAGCAAAGTCAATTTTATCAAGCTCTCTTAACATTTGATGTATTTAAATGCGTATTTAAGACAATAAATAAGCCTTATGATAAAATAAACCTAATACCTATCTTAAATTACTATTTTTGAACATATTTTCGGTGAGCCCACCCATGAAGAAAATAGTTCCGACGCCCCTGGAATTTTACATTCCATAATATATATTATATATAACACAATATACCTAATGGGTGAAAATTAAAAAAAAACGTCACAAAAATTTAGCCTGAAAAATTACACTCTTATTATAAATACAGGAGGAACCCTTAAGACCATATAGCTCGGGGCTCTGTACGAACTTAAAAACGTTCGACGCAGGTATAAAGCAGGTATACGAGGCGGCGCCGTACCTACATATTGCGGGCGCCTGCACCGAAGGAAAAGACGGTTTGATGCAGTACCGAAAAGCAGTACGGCGTTGAAAAGGGGTCGGCCCACGGAGGCGCTGATACCCCAAGTGTGAGTGTGTGCACGCCGAGACCGAAGTAACGAATACCGGTCTTAGAAGGTTCTGGTGTACTTATATTTTTACCAAATGATGCTACATTTCTAAATTTTTTCAAGTTTGTCATTCTCAAAGACAGAAAAAGAAGTTAATTATCGTTTGAGTAATTGCAATTTCAATATATGAATAGCTTTTGATGCGTCCAGGGAGACATTTTGTTGAGTTTTCCAATTCACTTCTTATTGTAAATCGATGTCGTTAATATGCTGTTGGTGTTCTTTCGTCTGAGTTGTTTTTATATTGCATAGTGGTTATTTCCTAGTGAAGATGAATTACTTAAATGACTCACTTAACTAATGATGGAACTATCATTACTGATATGTATAGGAAGGGCACTTATTCAGGTAGATATATAAATTTTCTTTCTAACCATCCAATTGAACATAAAATAGCTACTGTAAAAAATTTAGTTGACACTATGTATAAATTATCACATGAGTCTTTTCACAAAACTAATATTGAATTCATTGAAAAAATTTTGTTTTAAAATAATTATCCTAAGGAATTTGATCAAGTACATATTAAAGACAAATTAAAAACATTTCAAGAACACGATACATCATACTTAAATTTAGGAACAGTAAATTATTTTGAGTCCACATTTTTCATGTCTATTTCTTTCCATGCTAGTTTATCGTTTGAAATAAAAAGAATTCTGAAATATTTTGATATTGAAACAGTTTTTAGAGTTGATTCCAAATTTAACAGTTTCATAAAATTAGGTACAGATGTTTTGGACAATTTTAATTTGGCAAACGTAGTTTATAAAATTGAATGTTTCGAATGTGAAAAGTGTTATATAGGTCAAACTCAAAGATTACTGTACACTAAGATTAAAGAGCACCATGTCAATTTTAGACAGAGTCCAAAAAACTATAAAGTGATAGCAAAACACCAGGTTTAGACTGGTCATGAAATAGACTGAATAAATGTTCAAGTTCTACACCATGAGCCTAATAAATGTAAAAGATTGGTAGCTGAAATGTTCTTTATTAAGAATGGAGGTGATAAATGCCTGAATGTAGTAACTTATCTCAAACATTACAGTTCTTTATATAACATAATCTTAGATACTTTAATTTAATTTCTTACTAGTTAAATAATCAATTAGATGAAATTATCAATTATATTCAACTTCCAAATTTTTTCCTATTGAACCTTATACTTCGAAATTATAGTTACACTACTGATATCTTATCCTTTGTACACCATCTCTCTTTATTTTCTCGTTCTCAATACCAAACATTAAAATGGAGCAGAACGCAAATTTCTGCTCCTAAATTTTTAAAATGATTTTATTGATATACGATTGAGCATTTTTCATAATTTTGACGAAACATTAATCCTAACCGAAAATTTTATAACAAAATGTTTTAACAAACATCAAAAATGACATCCAGGTAACATAACAATTTAATTATATTTTCTAACCTTATTTCGAACAAACTGTCAAATTTTCTTCTTTTTTTCTGTTCTCATGTCGTTTAATTTTAATAACTATCTCATTAAATTTCACAATATTTAATTTTACAACTTAAATCGACTTTAATGAAGTTTTATTCCTGATGAGGAGAGTGTCATACTCTCGAAACGTTGAAAGTTTTATCTTCAATAAAGGATCTAACATCTATTCCTTTAATTTTTTTGTCTGAAGTAAGTCATCTCCACTAAGCAATGACCACTACACAATATAATTCTCTTCTGTAAAGTACTATCAATAATGTGCAAAAAAATCCGCAATTCGTAAACTTTACTACAAAAACCGTACATCTCCGCAATTTCATCGTATTCCACTTTTTCCAGATAGATAGACTGTTTAGAAGGTATGTTGAGCGCAAAAATATGGTCCGTAAAAACTGATTCACTCCTGTAAATTAAGAGATTATCCAAATTAACATTACGGAAGTAACCTTCACAAAGAATTTATTTTTATTAATTTATTTTTATTGTGTCCTGGGAGCATTTTTAAAGTATTGAATAAAGTTAGTCGTCTTGAAAAGAATGATCTAATTTTCAAAATAATCAACAAAAAATATACAAAAATACTTTCAATAAATATTATCTAATTTATTAATAAATGTAAGTACGATGTTATTGTTTATAAAACGTGTTAAATTATATACTTACCATTATCTGCAGGCATTTAATCTTTTTTAAATAGCTGAAAATAGTTGAATATTTCATTGGTAAAAGATAGGGTAAAGAAGGGCTGCGCCGACCGTTGGGACATAGGTGACTTTGCTTATATGATCCCTATTATTCAAGAAATTTAATTCTACTTTGCATTAAATTAATCCATTTTATTATAGAGATAATGTTACTTACTAAAATCTTAAAAATTCACGTAGTAAATCTGGTAACAAGACACATGTAATCCTATGGATTTTGGGGCGCTGAATTCAAATTCGGTATCAAAAATCTCCCATCACGTCATGGTTGAGCCATAACCTCAAAAAATGACGAAAAATCATGTACTGAGGCAAATAAATTTCAAAATAATGCCAGTGATGCAAATTTTCACTTCAAAGACATGTCAACATCTGTGAAGGATCAACCCTTGCATGATATCAACTTATTTAACATAACGTTACCCAACAGAATCTGACCTGACCTAACCTGAATTAACAGAAATTTATTGAACTACACGTAAAGCTCTGGAAGCATATTTTCCCAGTAGCAAATGTGTGCTACATCGAATGGGTCAACTCGAGCCTAACCTAGAAAAAAATCTAACCTTGCCTAACCTAACCTAACCTCACGAAACACAATTAAACTGATTGTGTTGTCCCGTTGTGTTTGCGGTACCGTTTCATTCAGCTTCGGCTGAACCTACATAGAGGTTTAACCTATCCTAACCTAACAAAACCTGACCTAACCTAACCTAGCCGAATGAAATTCAATCAATCTTAACCTACAAATGAATCTAACTTAACAGAACCTAACGAAATTTTGCTTAACGCAAGACAACTTAACTTAAGTGTTCCCGTTGTAACACAATAAAATTCATTTCATTGTACTACAGGTGGTTAAAAATTCAGACGCACATTACTCATTTGAAGAAACTTAGAACTACAAGTAGAATTGACCCCATTTGAATTAACGTGACAATGTTTGTATCAATTAAAATGTAGAACAGTAATTTAAACATGCAAATGAATAAGAGTTTTATTCAAAATATTTTTCTCTCTGCTTTTCTTAAACTTAAGGGATATATTTATACTATCTTTCGTGTTTACATTTTATCTTGCTTTTTATCGTAATTAAATTGATTTATAGACCTACTTCAGTCTATTTTCTGCCTGCTATAACGTGTTCTTTTTTCTTCCAAGCAAAGATGCAAAGGGTTACGCTTACGTTCAAGACCTACATTCGTTTCCCTTATCAACATCCAGCAAAAATCAGCCACCATGACCTCGTCCCATCTACCCTGATATCGTTGTTCCATCACTTTCATGTCTTGATGAAAACGTTACCATTGTTCTTCGCTGAAATCACCAACATTTTCTGGAAACTTATCCAGATGGGAATCTAGAAAGTGAAGTTTTAAGTTCATAAAGCAGCCTAACTTTTTGTAGTTTCTCATCATTTTCGCAACAATATTCTCGTATTCTGGACTTTTTTTGTTACCGAGGAAATTTCCGTTTACTGCTTTAAAATTTTCCCAAGCGTCCATTTCAATTTTCGTCATGTGGCTCACGAAATTAGTATCTCTTGTCAATATTCGAATCTGTGGTCCATCAAAGACTCCTTCTTTCAATTTAGCGTCTGAAACATTAGAGAATTTAAGGGATATATACTTATAACATTGTCCATCTTTGTCTAACACCTTGACAAATTTCTTCATGAGCCCAAGCTTTATGTGGAGGGGTGGTAGTAAAATTTTGTCTGGATCAACGAGGCTTTAGTTGATGATATTATGAGAACCAGGTTTGAATGAATCTCTTAAAGGCCAATGTTTTTTGCTGTAATGATTGGCTCGATCTCTGCTATTCCACAGGCATGTAAAGCATGGCTCTCTCGTGAAACCCGATTGTTGGCCTAATATCATTTTTATGATTTTGAGATCACCACATATTTGCCATTTGTGATTCGTGTAATTAACTTTTTTAAGAAGCATTGTAACATTGTTATATTCTTCTTTAATGACCGATGAGTGAGCTATAGGAATAGGAGTGTAAGTATTCGTGTTATGCAGTAAAACAGCCTTAATGCTGCGTTTTGACGAATGAATGAAAAGTCGCCATTCTTTGTCTCTGTAAACATTTTTCTTCAAGTGGTTCATTAGTCCGTCAACGTCAGTGCAGTACACTAAAGACGTCTCTTCGGCTTTAACGAAATAGTTTCTAAATTCTTTGTCCCTGTATCGATAGAATGAAACTTTTGTCTTTGGCTCTATAAGATTTCTTCTTTTTAGAAATGAAGCGGCAAATTCAGCGCCGTCTTTCGGTAATCCAAGATCTCTAATAAAATAATTAAGTTCTAGTTGCGACACTAATATTGGAACCTTCAATTTCATTTTATGTACGCCATATTCGTCATCTTTTTCGTCATTTTCATCGGAATCATTAGAACTATTTTCTGTTCGATCACTGGTTTCACTACCGTCTCCATGACGTTGACTTTCAACTTCCATTGTATCATCTTCTAAAGAGCTTAAATCAGTCTGGCGTGCATTTTTATTGATTTCAATTGCTCTTGTGGCTGTGCACACATTAATGTACAAAATGTTATTTTTATTTTTAGCGTTGAACCCCCCGACGAAATTCATGCAAAAGTAGCAGTCCTTCGCAATAACGGAATTTTTCCATGTGGTTGGTGTAGAGTGCTTGCGGTACTTTTCGTTGTTTGAATTTTTTAGACGATACAACATCAGTTTGCAGGAATTGCAAATGACGTGAGGAACCCATTTTGTTTCTTGGTGCAGAAATTTACGGTCAAAACACTTTTCGTAAAGACTTTTTACTTCCTCGTCGATTGATTTTCGCAAACTGCTCACTTCATATTTACTGCAAATGTAACAGAATGAATCTGAGCTATTATTGCAGGCATGCGATTGAGAAATGCATCATAATACACTTTTTACCTGTGTCTGTCATGACGGCATGCACGTCATTTACCTAGGGACTCAGCCAATGTGGATCCGTTGCCCACCGTCACTACGTGGAGGTGCCCTGGTTACAGACACAGGCGAATAATTCTAGCAATAAGCGGTTACGAAACTGCAGACATTTACTGTTATTAATGTCAAAATATGAAAGTACGCAAGAACAGGGTTGCCAGCGTAATCGGTTAGGTTAGGTCAAGTTTTGTTAGTTTAGGATAGGTTAAACCTCTATGTAGGTTAAGCCGAGGCTGAATAAAACGGTACCGCAAACACAACGGGACAACACAATCAGTTTAATTGTGTTTCGTGAGGTTAGGTTAGGTTAGGCTAGGTTAGATTTACTTCTAGGTTAGGTTAGAGTTGACCTATTCGATGTAGCACACATTTGCTACTGAGAAAATACGCTTCCAGAGCTTTACGTGTAGTTCAATAAATTTCTGTTAATTCAGTTTAGGTGAGGTCAGGTTCGGTTAGCTAAAGTTATATTAAATAAGTTGATATCAGGCAAGGGTTGATCCTTCACAGTTGTCGACATATTTTTGAAGTGAAAATTTGCCTCACTGGCATTATTTTGAAATTCATTTGCCTCAGTGCATGATTTTTCGTCATTTTTTGAGGTTATGGCTCAATAATGACGTGATGGGTGATTTTTGATACCGAATTTGAATTCAGCGCCCCAAAATCCATAGGAAAACGTGTGTCTTGTTACCAGATCCGCACTTTTTTTTTGTGTGTGGCTGTGTAATTGATGCCTCGCCAGGGCTTCTTGACTACATGGAAGAAACTATTGACCTTTCTTATACTCAATCCGGTCGGAAGAGCATGTTTTTTTGTATTGGCACAGCAGAAACATTGCATGAAGCCCGTTACTGGTAAAATGTCAACGAATAAGAGCTTTTATTACACCTATCACTATTTTTATTAAATAAAGTTATTCTTCGGGTAGTTTAATTTTCATTAAATGATACGATGCTCTTTAACCTCCAGTGAGGGACAAAGCTGATGAAATACAGGGTGTTATAAATAATTCAAGGATTAAAAATTATGAGAAAAAAAGATGAATTCCATATTTTATCAACTTTAAAATAATAATTGACTGTTAACTGGTCGGCGCGGCCCCTTCTTTATTATAAAAACATTTCTGTATTGAAATGTTGTCACAGGCTTATACTGCCCAATATGTCGAAGGCATTTTTGGTTAGAGTTGGATTTTTATTTGATCATTTTGCACGGGGGCTGTCCCGGTATATATCATCAGTCACAGACGCATTTTTATAATGCAATCAAGTGATCTGATGAGAGCAGTCTGCCCAGACATATTGGACAAAGCCTGGATTTTACCCCATCATTGACGGACTGGGTTGCAGTCAAGTAAACGATGGGGGGACCTACAGCTTAAGATGGATTCCAAACCACCAGAATCTCAGTAAAGGTACATTGAAAAATTTCTAAAGGTAGCGGCTCAGCGATCGAACCCCGGACCTCTGAGATGAAGTCCGCGTGTCTAACCAACTGAGCCACTGAGGCTCTTTCTGGCGTTCCTGCCAGGAATAGCTTCTTGCACTTGTTTTCCAGGTGCTCGTTCCATGACAGCTTCTTATCCAGAATAACTCCTCGATATTTGGCTTGCCCTTTGATTTCTAGTTTCTGTTCCAGCCAATTTCAATGTACTCGTGGTTCCCCACTTGTATCTTCTGGTGAATACAACTGCATTCGTCTTACTAAGATTGACTGACAGACCAGTCCTCTTACACCATGAATCTATTATTCTTAGTGCTTGCTGCATTACTCCGAAGAGGGCATCCAGATGCTGACCGCGCACGATAACCCTTATTATTATTATTATTATTATTATTATTATTATTATTACATGTTTTTATTAAACTTTTACTCGAGTAAACCCGGTGATACATCATAGCCACGGACTAAGTCAAATGACTGATAAGATTAGAATGTTATAACTTAATTCAAATAATTTAATACGATGGTTGAAACCTCCTGCGATGATTTTGTAGGTATACAATTACGAGCGGCCACGAGCGTTTGAGGTGACAACAGTCACCTCTGGATGCTTTCTAAGTGCTACCATCTTCCACTCCACGGGTTTTTAATCGCTCGCTTCCTGATGATCAAGAAAGTTTCTTACAATGCGACAAGTGTTTAATAAAACCGCCTTCTGAGCTGCTGCCAATACCCTACTGACTCCTAATTGTTCAAGAGGTTCAGTGCACCTTGCGTGCACATTGCCTGCATCCGAAATCGCAATGGGATGAATAGATGCATGACTCACATTCCTCCATATGGTCTTAACTTCATGCCTTAACTCTCTATACTTGTGGATCTTGGTTGTATAGGTTGACTGCAAATTTCGGTTAAGCGGACAAGCAATGTCGATGATATAGACTCTTCCACCTTTCTTTTTCTCGCATCACGATGTCAGGTCGGTTGGCCTGGATGTAATGATCCGTTTGGATAGTAACATCCCAATATAAGATGTAATATTCGCTTTCTAAAACGGGCATTGGAATGTATCTATAGAAGGGCACTCATTCTTTTAAGATTCCTAGGTTTAGGGCAAGTTTTTGATGTATAATGCCCGCTACATCATTATGCCTATGCGTATATTCTCTCTGAGCCATTACGCGACAGTCATCAACAATGTGCTCGATGGATTCGTTGGTATCTCCACATAATCGGCACCGGTCAACCACGTTTTGATGTAACACGTGTTTGCGATAATTCCTGGTGCTGACAACCTTGTCCTGTATTGCCATGACGAATCCTTCCGTCTCTGGATACAGAAAACCCTTTCTTAGCCAAATATTAGATGCCTCCCTATCCACTTCACTTTGATCTAACGTGTTGGGGTGCTCGCCATGGATGGCTTTCTGCCTCCATTGTATTTCTTATTTCTCTATGGTTTCTGCCCTGATATTCAAGGCCCTATCTGAGGATAAATTTAAGGGCGTGTATTCAGGATCCGCTTGACAGATGGTTCTGTAAAGCACAACATTTCGTTTGCTGTTAAAATAGTCTCGTAACTGTATAACTTGTGACTCACACACACCCCTTAAATGTAGTGGTAGAACTACCCTTTCAATCGCTGAATATCTGTTATGCATTCGGCGCTTCGTCAATTCTACGCGAACAATTCTGTTTAATTTTTCAAGGTCGGTGTTAGACCATTTTATGAGCCCCAAGGAGTACGTGAGGACAGGGATGGCATATGTGTTGGTCGCACTGATTTTGTTTGCCGAATTGAGAAAACCCTTCATAATTAATCTGAGTCTCGTAGAAAAGGCAGTCATTAAGCTTGTCTTAACTATCGTATGTTGAATACCTGTAGATTCAAGAATACCCAGATATTTATATGATTCGCCTGCAGCCTTTGCCTCGATGTTATTTTCGAACTAGTTCTCTAACTCTACGGTCCCTAATTTCCCTCTGCTTAAATGCACTATTCTGCATTTATCTAGTCCAAACTCCATGTGGATGTCATTGGAAAACTGATTTGTGACATCAATCACTTGCTGCAGTTTCTGGCCTGAACTAGCGTATAGCTTCAGGTCATCCATGTAAAGAAGATGGGTTACTTGATGACCATCCTCATTATCATGAATTCTGAACCCATGAGTTATTATTATTATTATTATTATATATATGAGTTATAATTATTATTATTAAAAACATTTCTGTGTTGAAATGTTGCCACAGGCTTATACTGCCCTATTTGTTGAAGGCATTTTTTTTTGGTTAGAGTTGGATTTTTATTTGATCATTTTGCACGGGGCTGTCCCGCTGTATATCGTCAGTCACAGACGCATTTTTATAATGCAATCAAGTGATCTGATGAGAGCAGTCTGCCCAGATATATTGGCCAAAGCCTGGTTTTTACCCCATAATTGACGGACTAGGTTGCAGTCAACTACACGATGGGGCGACCTACAGCTTAAGGTGGTTTCCGAACCACCGGAACCTCAGTAAAGATTGAAAAAAATTGAAAAACATTGAAAAATTTCTAGAGGTACCGGCTCGGGGATCGAACCCTGAACCTCTGAGGTGAAGTCCGAGTGTCACAGCCCCTGACGCTTGGGTGATCCCGTTGCAGGAATACCCCCTTATAAGCCGTAAGCATGGCCCAAAGCTCTCTCCAGAAGGAGAGGACCGCAGCCACGCTGTTGGCTGATATTTTAGACTCATTGATTCAGTAACTGCCTGTGAGTGTTACACGTTTCCCCGCAATCGTAGGGCAGTGACAGAGAATATGAGTGGAAGTCTTATTATCCTTTCCGCACAGACGACAGAGTAGACTTTCTTCAATGCCTATCTTATGTCTGTGATACCGATGTTTTCCATGTCCTATAGACATTTCTGTTAGGACTTTGACTTCATTCCTCGCGAGCTTATATATTTCTTTCGCTCGATGAGGATTTAGCTTAGAGCCCAAGAGTGTTTTAGTCTGTCTAGACCCCGAGACCGCATTCCACTCATTCTGATGTTCTTCGGTCAGCCAACTGTTTGTATCGTCAGTGACCAACCTACTGGAAATGCCTACAACTGGCTCAGGTCCAGTGAAAATTTCCTTTACTGCTAGCTTTGCTAGCCTGTCCGATATCTCATTATCCCTGATGCCACTAAGTCCAGGGATCCAGAGCACAGTGACTCGCTTTTCTGTCGTTAGCTTATTCAGTGACTCAAAGCATTCCCATACTAGTAGCGACGTGGTCGCTGTTTCATTCAGAGCCATAAT
This sequence comes from Belonocnema kinseyi, assembly GCF_010883055.1. Taxonomy (NCBI): domain Eukaryota; kingdom Metazoa; phylum Arthropoda; class Insecta; order Hymenoptera; family Cynipidae; genus Belonocnema; species Belonocnema kinseyi. The sequence continues at coordinate 104,887,626 of NC_046663.1, read as the reverse complement.
GTAGCCCTGCTATCTAAGCAGATACGAATGTTTCTTTTATCGCCATACTTCATTGCCTTATAGGCGCACTGGAGCAACGTCATAATTTCAGATTGTAGAACTGTTGCGTAGGACCCCATCGCAATTGTAAAGCGCATGCTAACTCGGCTAACTCGGTACTTCTTATCGAAAAGGTAGCGATATGTGAAAATTTTGTCCCTATGCATGCTCAGTATCGGCCTCCTGTTGATGTCGATTGGTATCTACATGACTATCGAGATACTGCTATCCTTTACCCTATTTATTCACCAGGCTGCCTTCGCAGCCACGGCCTTTAAGGTGAGATGATGGCGTTCCAAACCTGTTAGTGCCCCCAAGGCCATTGTGGGTGTCGACTTCGAGGCACCAGTGATACCTCTCAGAATCATTTCCCTGATCCTCTCCAGTCGGGACTTCTGAGGAGGGAGTTTGACCCTGCTATGTCACGACTGCCGTATAGGTTAGTCTGGGTCGCACGATCGCTGTGTAGATCCACATAAGTGCCTCCGGTTTCAAGCCCCATCTTTTCTCTATGGCTCTTCTACAGAGCCAAAAAGTCGCTACTAGCTTCTTGCACTTTTTTCCAGGTGATCGTTCCATGACAGCTTTTTATCCAGAATAACTCCTAGATATTTGGTTTGCCCTTTGATTTCTAGTTTCTGTTCCAGCCAATTCCAATGTACTCGTGGTTCCCCACTTGTATCTTCTGGTGAATACAACTGCATCCGTCTTACTAAGATTGACTGATAGATCAGTCCTCTTACACCATGAATCTACTATTCTTAGTGTTTGCTGCATTGCCCCGAAGAGCGCATCCAGATGCTGACCGCACACGATAACCAGTATATCATCTGCATAGGCTATAACCACTTAGTCGTGGTTAGATTCCTATTGGCCAACATATGACAGATTCATTCCACGACTACATTAAACACACCGTGACCTTTCTGCTTCAGTTGTCCTTCAGATAGGTTTACTTCAGTGCTTAGGGCCGTCTCAGTCAAGTGACCAGCCCTATAGGACACCATTGTGTCTCTCCAGCCTTTTGGACTTTTGAAGGTCCACAATTACTTTCATAAGTAGATTTGATGGCTTCCGTGAAAATCTCGCCCGCATTCTCCAGGGTATCCACGTCTCTAATTGACCTGGGCCCCCCTGAAAGTGCACTTCTTAATTCTGTGGAAAAGTAACCCAAGTCCGTTCTTCTTGGATTTCTGACCTATTTAGGGCCGATGGATACAGCGGATTCCAACGCGAACTCTATCAGTGAGTGATCAGAGAGAGTGGGTTCATCTGAGAATCTCCACTTCTTGATGTTATCTGTAAAACTACCGGTACAGAGAGTGATGTCAATGACTTTCTCCCTAACTGAATTACGAAACGTCGTTAGCATGGCACCCAAGCAGAAGAGAAACGCCTCTTACCTTGCAGTATTCCACCAGTGCACGTACCTCCACTGATGGATTAATATCGCTGTCATTTGGGAAGTAAGCCAATCCCATGACTAGCCTTCCTATACCTTTAAGATCCGTGACTATCACCATCAGGTCTTTGGAACATAGCTCAAGCAGCGGGATAACGGTGACTTCCTTTGTAAGTATGCAAGCCCTTGGAATGGCCGCCTTGGGGTCCCCGTAACCAAAACTAGCCCTCCTAAACCCCTAATAGTATCGCGGACTAACCAGGGTTCCTGGATTAGTGAGATACCTGTGTGCCTCACAGTCATCCCCCTCTGCAAAACTGCAGAGGCGCCTTTGCGATGATGCAAGTTAATCTGGGTAACGATTAGACGGGGAGCAGTCATTTATGTCTGATCCCGATCTGCCTGTTCACCGACTGGTTTCTCCTGCCCCTGGCTGGCAACTTTAAAGTTTACCTGTCCAAAAAGGTAGAAGGGCCTGTTGTTGAGAGTCGCAAGAGCCCTCACCTGTGACTCAGGAATTTGCACGACTAGGAGACGTTGGAATTCTCCATCTATGTCCTCTTCCTGAGGCCTATCGTGCCTGACGATCCGCCAGGACGCTGTTAAAGAGGCCTTGAATTTTGGCCATTGATCTGGCGACACTCTTTTGAGCGCCCTCCAGGTAGTCCTTCTGGAGAGCTGATACTGCTCTGTACTAAGCAGCGAGTCCGGTTATCTCGTATCCGTCACCACTACAGTCAGGGAGTCAGTTCTCTAAGCGACCTTCAGTCCAACTCCCGACGAATGTTGTGGTCGCCGATGTGCGAGGTTCTGCAGCTACTCCACTAGCCCGCTGCGCTTGGCTCCTTAGTCTCCGCTTCAGGGAACCGTTGATGTGTTTCTTCGCATTGGGAGACTGATTGGTCACTTTCTTTTACATAGCCTCACTCAGAGGGACCGTAAAATCCTTAGCTCCCGGTAGAGCTGGGGACACAGCCACCGCCTAAGCAAGGCTTGCCGGAGAGACAGATTGGGATTAAAGGGTTTTGCAACCTACGCAACGCTTAGGACCCAGCCCCTTCCCCCCTTCGCCAACTCCCATTCTCCTTCTTCTTTTGGTATGTTTGCGTGATCCGTTTTAGTTCTCACGAGTAGCTAGGGAAATAAAAGGTCCGCCCCTGCAGAGCCCCGCAAGCAAGTGTAAGACTAATTACTCGGGGGGGAGGGGGTCGTCCGGTATCCCCGAGGGCCCGTTAGGACACCTTTGTAACACCTAGGTGCCAAAGTACCATGGGCACGATCACTTTACACCCATGGGCTAGGGGGTGGTCACATTGAGCGAGAAACTCAATTAATACGCGTTCGCAGGCCACCATACCAACGGAGGGCTGTTTCTTGGTCGATGTGCGGGTCGCAGGTCATTTCCGTGCCGATTTCAGAAATTAGAGATCAGTCCGGGAAACCTCGACCCATTGATCCAGAAGGATCGTCTTAGCTAGGCTCTTTCAACCTTCTATCATACTACAATCATGCGTACGAGGAGAGGCCGTTTATAGGAATCCTTCTCAAAACACACAGGAGAGCCCGTTTATAGGGGTCCTTTCATCCATATCCATATGCATACAGGCCGAGGTCCGCTTGGCCCGTATGTCCCACACGCTTAAGTCTTCCAACTAACTACAAGGTAAATATCATTATGAAAAGAATAGAAAAAGTTAAAAGCATGGGTCAACAACCAAGTAAAAAATGCTCCTAATTTATGTGTTTTATATTTCAGTAAAGATATATTATTGATTTTTACACTGTTAAAAATGGTGAATTTTTTGGGCAACTATAGGGCCAGAATGGAGTTAAGTGATACAATTTCACACTAAATCCCAAGGTCTGAAATTTTGTATCGAAGATCTTTTTGATAAGCTCTGTATATAAATAACGCAATGCCTTGAATGTTTATCTCATATAACGTAGAACTATGTCGTTCATCATATCGCCTATTGCACAAAGTCTAAAGTGGTACCGAAGGTAAACAATTCTAATGGGGAACTATTCGTCTGTTGGAAATGTCTACGGTTGGGACACAAGAAGTAACAATAGTTAACGATACCTTAAAGCGATAGTAAGATTTCTTTTCTTACCAGGCTTAATTAGTATATTTATGATAGTTTACCCATCTAAGTACTATTCGTAGCCAATGATGCTTAACCAGAGTATTCACAATAATAATGTGACATGATGAGGGTCACATGAAATAACCATCACCATTAAGAATGTAGAGGGTCTACGGTGAATTAGGAAAGAGCAACGAAAAAATCTGCAATGAATGCGTTCATTGGAATCATATTATATGGGGTAAGCAGGAATTTGTGGCCATGAAACTATGACCAGGAAGGGATATTAATCGGCAATTGTCAATAGTGCAGATGAATGTTTTGTCAGAAAAAAATCTTGGAATATAATACAACGGTTTCGAATATACACCGATCGTTTGTAATTTACGAACTCGCCATGGTTCAAGTGTTTTATATTTAAATTGAGCTGAAACCTATAATTGAGACTTCGGATTCTATAATCCCGCATAAAATTTGCCTTGCCGCTTGAGGCCGCTCGAGTTGGCCTCTGATGGCTTGAAAATTAGTTTGTCAAAATTCCACTTTTTAACATATCATTTTGTAGGAAACTTTACGGCGTATTTTTTTTTCTCTCGGCCATAAAGTTGTATCTTTTATCGTTTCTGTAAGAAATCAAAAAAATTATTTTTTTAGGAAACCAAATTTACTGAATATCTTCACTTCAACTCGCTCCGAAAGGCAAAGTTATTTATATTTTAGGATAAAAATTTGAAAACTTATCCTTCAAATTGTTCTTAAGACAATATGCAATTGGAAACTTATTGATTTTTTTAAATAAAAAAGTTATACATTTTTTTGGTGAGCAGTATCAAAATAACGTTAGACTGATTTCAAACGCTTTGCTTATCGAAGGAATTTTGAATAAACTCAAACTTAACATATCATTGACCGAGCGCGTCCAGTGCGGACAATGCCTTATTTTGCTTTATCTTGAAAAAGCCCGGATCAAGTTAAGGCAACAGATGCGCACCTTTGCGATACCTTATGTGATGCCTATCAAATGCAAACGCGTTCGAATTTAATACTTTTTTTCGAAAAATGTATCGCGAAAAAATATTAAAAAATCTGAGTAAAATTCCATCGAAAAAACGATCAGATTTTCATTTAGAAAAAACTGTTTACAACCCTTAATTATTATAAAAATGTCAAATGTAACATTTTTGAAAATAAAAAAAGAAAATTACTAATGCATTATTATCGTAGATTTATCATGGGTTCCAACGATTTCACATGTAATTTTATGAATGTCAACAGTGACGACACGTGCACGTCTTTTTATTTATAGCCAATACAATAGGTAAAATAGGTCATTGAAGGTAAGAATAGCATATATTTTACATTTCACATTAATTCATCTGTGTTGGAAACAATAAATTTCCGTAAAACTTTCTATATTTAGTAGCTTTTCGAATTCAGTCTTTTGTATGAAGAATGATTTTATTTATTGTTTATAAGTACTAGCAAACCAACATCTGCGTGATTTTTTGTGTTTCCTTTTTACAAGTTCAATCAAGTTATTCAAAAGCCAATTAGGTTTGCAACAAGAATTAATGCGAGCAGGAAAATGGTGGTTCTGCCTATTTCAGATAAAATATATTTAATTATTTAATTCTCAACTAAATTTTTATTTGCTTTTCTCACAGAAGCTCGAATTTTTATGAAATTCTAATTTGAAAAATAATAATTTAAGGAATTCGATGGTAAATATATACGACTCGGACAATGGCCTTACTTATTTTCAAGGCACAGGAAAGGTTACTTGATACGGACCGTCTAAGTTTGTCTATACACGGCTCTTCTTATTCCTAGCGTGACGTAACACCATCAGGGCCTGATAGGATTTTCGTATCCGGGCCTTAAATAAAATAAGGCAACCGCATCAGGACCTGGTATTGTCCTGATTTATATTTCTACACGGGGTACATTAAAAACATAATGTAAACAGAAAACGAGTGCATCTTCAATTCATTTTGAAGATTAGCTAGAAAAGTGTTACACATCCCTTAAAATTTAGAGAACATTGAATTTGATTTGTAAGAAAATCTATGTATAAATATTGAAAATGAATAATTAAAATATTAAATGTCGTCGAGTTTTCCAGGAACTCCAAGTAGAGGTTGAAAGAGAACAAGAAATTCAGAAAACGTTTAAAGTCAAGCACATTAATCAATGTTTAACTTGATTTATAAAATCAAAAAGGTAGCCATATTGGTAAGTTTGAACAAATTTACTATAGAAAGAATAGTTTAAGGCTTAATCAAATCAAGTTTTCATCTTGACATTTAAAGAACTTCGTCTTTCGAAGCGAGTTGAAGTGAAAATATTTAGTAAATTTTCTTATCGGCAAAATCAAGGATTTTTCATTTTTTACAGAATTGGTAAAAGATATAACTTATTTTTCGAGAGAAAAAAACAGCCAGAACTTTCTTACAAAGCAATATTTTAAAAAGTTAAATTTTCGAAAATTGATTTTCAAGTCATCAGTGACCAACTCGAGCGGCCTGACGTGGCCAAGCAAATTTTATGCGGGGTTATAGATTGCGGACTCTTAATTAAATTCTCAGAAAAAGAACGTTTATTGATGCCTGGAAGAAGGCTTATTTCTGTTCCATCCAGAATTTCAAAAATCAAAAAAGAAAATCAATCTTTTTTGATTTATATTAAATTGAAATAGAAATACATTGATTAAGATACCTTGCTAAACCATCCAAATAACTTTAATTTTTTTAGAATATTATATTAAATTTGAATTTGTTGAATACATTAATTGGGATGGAAGTGTTTAGGCTTACCAAAAATAATTGCGCTACGCTCACCGAATTCCGGTGATCCCAGCTGCCCTTTTCCAGCTTACCTGAGCTCAAAAAAAATTTGTTCTACGCTATACGTTTTAATTAAGTCACCTTACTAAGCCCTCAAAAATAACCTGAATCTTTTCAGAATTTTAGATTTAATTGAAATAAAAAATACTTCAAGTTACTATACTATACCTCCAGAAGAAACTTTTTTATTTTTTTATATTAGATTGAAATGAAATGAAGCAAAATACACTAATAGAGATAATGGTTTTTCGACAGTTGGAGGAATTCAACCCCTCACTAAAGATAGCGCCCTGGCGAATTGTCAGCCGCGACCGGCCTCACTAAAAGGTGCCAATCAACTTATAGTTATGCAAATTCCTGAGCTTCAGGCGAGGGCTCTTGCGGTCCTCAACACACAGGAAGGTTAGGGGCAGCTCTAAATGACTGCTCCCGACCTAACAATTACCCTAATTAACTTGCATCACAGGAAAGGTGATTCTGCTTTTCTGCAGAGGGACATGGCTGCGAGGCACACCGGTATCTTGCTAATACAGGAACCTTGGTGTGTTCGAGATATTATAAGGGTATTACAGGGAGGATCGGCTTTTCAACAGGGACTCTAAGGTGTTCAGACCATGCGCTTGCATTTTGGCAAAGGGAGAGACCTGATGGTGATAGCCACAGATCTTAAAGGAATGGAAAGGATAGTCGACGAGAGTGTTACCCCTTTAGGATTAGGTGGGCCTTGAAATTTCTAGGCCTTACAAATTTCCTGATCCGAATAGCATATCCGGGCCTCTTACATAGGACTGGAGAGGTCATCATAGAGGGGCTTGTGAGACTTTCTGGGGCTAGCCTGAAGTTGGGATATGTTCCGGCGATATGTAGAGGTACGAGAATAGTCTTCATTCCGAAAGCAGGCAGGATCGGTTATACTTCAACCAAAGATTTCCGTCCCATCAGCCTCACATCTTACCTATTTAAAACAGT
>NC_046663.1:104878850-104880186 GCF_010883055.1 Belonocnema kinseyi | reverse complement strand
AAGTTTTAAATTTTTTATTTTGCTGTGTTGGTACACTCGTCACGATCATATGTTCACATTTTTTAATATACAGCTCGTGTTGTTTTTCTAGCAGAGGCGTAAAAGTTTAGAAGGGTTTGGTGTGCTCGGCGATTTTCTTCTTACGAAAAAAAGGAGCAAAGAGTTTGCATTAAATTTTGTGTGAAAAATGGAATCCAGTGCACTAAAACTCTTGAAATGTTGACAATTGCATACGGTGAGTCTACTCTGAGGAAGAAAAATGTGTATAAGTGGTACAAGCTGTTCCAAAAAGGCCCGGAGGATGTCGAAGACGAACCTCGCCCTGGACGTCTCAGCACGTCAACAACAGATGAAAACGTTCAAGCAGTGGAAGAAATCGTATTGAAAAATCGCCTAATTACCATCACAGAAGTTGCTGAAGATGTTGGCATAGCGGTTGGTTCATGTCATGCTATCTTTTCGGACGTTTTGGGCATGAGACGTGTGTCAGCGAAATTTGTTCCAAAACTGCTTAATTTTGATCAAAAGATCCATCGCATGACCATCGCTCAGGAGATGTTGAATGAAATCAATAATGATCCTGATTTTATCAAAAGGGTTATAACTGGGGATGGATCGTGGGTATATGGTTATGACGTCGAAACTAAAGCCCAATCATCTCAGTGGAAGCATCCTGAGTCTCCAAGACCGAAAAAAGCACATCAAGTTCGGTCAAATGTGAAGGTTTTTCTCACTGTCTTCTTTGATTACCGTGGCGTAGTTCATCAGGAATTCTTACCACAAGGTCGTACGGTCAATAAGGAGTATTACCTTCAAGTTATGCGCTGTTTGCCAGAGGCGATACGCAAAAATGTCCGGAACTTTGGAAAAACAATTCGTGGCTTTTGCATCACGATAATGCACCTGCTCATTCATCGCAGCTTTTGAAAGATTTTCTGACCAAAAACAGCACCACAGTCAAGCCTCAGCCTTCATATTCACCGGATTTGGCCCCCAGTGACTTTTTTCTTTTCCCAAAACTGAAGAGACCCATGAAAGGACATCGATTTTCAATGATTGAGGAGATAAAAACTGCATCGCTGAAAGAACTCAAGACTATACCACAAAATGATTATCAGAAGTGTTTCGATGATTGGAAAATGCGTTGGCACAAGTGTATTATATCTGAGGGGGTTTACTTTAAAGGGGACAACATAAATATTGAGGAATAAATGAATATTTTTTGAGAAAACCATAAAGTCACCTTATTTTTTGAACACACCTCGTACTTCACCCAAAGATTTCCGTCCCATCAGCCTCACATCTTACATACTTAAAACAGTGGAAAGACTTCTGA
>NC_046663.1:104875869-104878750 GCF_010883055.1 Belonocnema kinseyi | reverse complement strand
TATCATCGGGAATGTCTTGGCTCAAAATGTGGCGACGGTATGTTAAGGTGGAAATGACACCGTCTTGGCATGCAAAAAAGAAACCCTCTGTACCAGACTTCACTCCGGGCGATTTAAGGAAAGCAAACGTTAGCTCACAAGACAGATTAGATTTGATGCATTTTGCTGACTCCTAATACTGAAGTCAAGGCCGAGTGTTTCAGCAGCCTCCTCCGCTGCTTTGTACAGAAATGCTCCTTTGCCCACTTCTTCGTGATTCCTGACCATTTTAAGAAGACGGTCTCTTCCATTTGCAACTCTATGTGCTGTACCCAGAATAATCCTGTTGTGAAGACATTCAAGACTCAATATTCCGCAACCACCTTGACGGCGTGAGATGTACAGTCGCGGAACGGAAGACTTAAGATGCATGCTTTTATTCATGTGCATAACCTTTCTTGTCCCGATATCAAGAGATCCGAGCTCGTTCTTCGTTCATGGAACTACTCCAAATGAATACAGTAGTACTGGGATGGCAAGCATGTTCGTTGCAGATACTTTGTTCCTCGCCGACAGTTCGGAAGACCAAATCTGTCGGATGAGACGTTTGTATCTGTTTCGGAGAGTATCCTTTATAGATGTCACATCCTGAATGCGGCTCTGTGGCACACCCAGGTATGTATAAGTATCTCCAGCGCAAAGGTGTCGTATGGCGCTTCTATCAATGAGCTCAGGATCTTCAGGGATGCCAATAAGTTTTCCTCGCTTCAAATAGACCTTGGCGCATTTGTCTAACCCAAATTCCATTCCAATTTCCTTAGTATATCGTTCGACAATCCCCAGAGCTAGATGCAGTTGCTCTCTGTTTTTAGCATAGATCTTAAGATCGTCCATGTAAAATACATGAGTGACCTTGTACTTTCGATCTGCAGGTTTGTCGCACAAGTACCCGTCAGAATAGCGCAGTGCTAGAGATAGTGGCATTAATGTAAGGCAAAAAAGGAGTGGGCTCATGGAGTCGCCCTGAAAGACACCTCTCTGAAACGTGACCTTGTTAGTTGTCACACGATTTTTGCCAGATGAGATAGTAAATCTGGTTTTCCAAAGCGGCATCAATCTCTCTATGCACCCAACTATTTGCGGATGAACCTTTAAGATTTCCAAAAGACAGATGATAAGTCTATGGGATGTAGAATCGAAAGCTTTCCGATAATTAATCCAGGCCATCGATAGGTCACGCTGGTAGAATGCTGCATCTTTGCAGACGCATCTATCGATGAGTAGGTTTTCCCGACATCCGGCTACGCCTTTTTTTGAGCCTCGTTGTTCATACATTTCTTGCCACACAGGTTCAATTGCCCGAACAATCCTATCATTTAGGTTAGCTGTGAATATTTTATGAAGCGTGTTCAGATAAGTTATTGGCCTGTAGTTCTTCGGGTCAGCTAAGTTGCCTATTTTCGGCAGGAGTATTGTGCGCCCTTCCACCAACCACTCTGGAATCGGCTCTTCCGACTTCAAATATGAGTTGAAAATACGGGCCAAATGCTGATGGGTTGAAGAAAACTTCTTCCACCAGAAGGTTTTGATACAATCTGTTCCCGGTGCGGAATAGTTCTTCATCCCTCTTAATACTTTTTTCACCTCCCCGGTAGTGATGGGTGAGCATTCTTTATCAGGTGTTATGAGGGCAACAGATAACTCCTTGAAGCTATTTATATTTTCTGAGTCTTCGTCCAGTCTATGCTGAACTTCGTAGACTCTCTCCCTCCACTTTAGACTTCTCTTAGCGTCAGATAGTATCCGTATTCTCTCAACAATATGCTGCCTGATGGTCAGCAGCTTTGACTTGTTAAGTGTGTGATAACGGGCCCGGAGTTCGCGCGCGAACTTTTGAACCTTGGCGGTAAAATTCCTGCCAGATGTGATGTAGTCAATCACACATTGAATGCGGGACGCGCACTGTCTTGCCCAGCCTATCTTTATGGCAAGTTAATGCATTCGTCTTTTGGTCTTATGATCAGCCGTTGGTTTTACTTTACGGTTCGCATCGGCCAAAGCTCTCGCTGCATTATACACACAATAATTGATAGCCCAGAGGTCGGATTCACCGGAAAAATGTCCACGAAGCTCGTCATCCATTTCAGCCAGATCTTTAGGCTTGAGAGAAACCTTGGTTTTGATGTTTCTCCGGGTCGTAAAGCATCGCTCTTCATCTATTGGATGCCTGCCCGCGGTTGGTCTTAGTGCCGCCTCTCTTTCTTTGTTGCCGGCTTGTTCTATCTGTGGTAGAGTAGGGGTTCCGCTTACATAGCCCCTTTTACGGAGTAGTCCAGCATGTTTTCGCAGACGTTGCTGCGAAAAGTGCGATAGCTCCGGGTGTTTCTCGCACCACAGAGCATGCAGCCGTGCCATGTAACCCCGTTCACGGGCCACACTTGCATCGTAGCAGTCTAGCGAGTCGTGATTCAGTTGCTCCGTCCACCCAAACGTCACGAGATCCCGCCGATCCATCGCAATGAATCCATTTTCATTGGCTCCCCCAGCTCTAGATTGGTCGGCATTGTTGGCCGACCCATTGTCGGGAGCCCTGTGCGTTCTGTTGTTTTGATCCGCACTTACTACAACTGTGTTTGGTGTTGTCATTGTTGTTCCCACGAGAAGCTAGGGAAAGGGGTTCGTCCATCCTTGTAGAGCCCCGCATGCAAGGATAAGGCTTCTTACTCTCAGAGGCCGCCCGGTATCCCAGAGGCACCGTTCTAGACACCTCACCCAGGTGCCATTCAGCTTTTGGCGCGGTTTTCACACCTCCGCTTGGGGGTTAATGCCTTCGGGACCACCCCTGGACAATTATCCGCGACTGCCTATTTATTTTTATAACCATATTCAGCAGAAACCGTTG
>NC_046663.1:104871357-104875769 GCF_010883055.1 Belonocnema kinseyi | reverse complement strand
CTCGTTTCGCGATATATGACGCTGTAATCGACGAAATTTAATTTTTATTTATTTAACTGCTACTGAGAATGCACGCTTACGATTCTGCAATACTCGAAATTAGTCTTACTAGAAACTACTGCTTTTAGCGTAACCCAGGTACAATGACGTGGACGCAGTAGTTTTCTGTTCCCTTCGGGGTGTTTCATCAACGTGAGACCCCTTGCCTCTTACGATTCGAAGTGCTTGATTAACGTGAGTCCCCTCGCCTCTCGCAATTCGAGGTACTCGGGGAATCATCTTAAAGTAAGTGTTAAAAATGATGACCTTCGGCTTCAAAGCACTTATTAATCTGCTAGTCAAATTAATTTACACAGCGAAGAAGTGTATCTTCTTGAATTTCAGCACATGCACTTGTAAATCAATCAACCCTATTCTTACGTGTTGTTGGTTTTTCTTTGTACACTTTTTTCTTTCAGATAGTCACACAAAAAGATATCTGGTAAAGTAAGATCTGGCGATCTTGCTGGCCAATTTATCATGTTGAAACAACATGTTCTGCCGTATTTCTAATAAGGTGAGTGCGGCTAACGGGGGTGGCTGATTTTATTAATCTTTTGGGAGCGAAGTGTCCTTAATATGGGATGAAAAAAGCCCAAACTGTTTGCCCAGATAGAAAGAGGTTTTCGAGCAAAAATGGTTTAAAGAAATACGCCACGAAAGACTACTAGTTGAATTGTAAAAATTGTCTACAACCTAGAAACTAGACCACTATGCCATCCCGGCTGGGCTGACTGCTTTACAATTCGAAGGGCAGTCTTTCAGCGCGTATTTCTCTGAACAATTTTTTCTCGAATACCGCTTCCTATCTAGGCAAACGTTTTGGGCTTTTTTCATCCCATATTAAGCACTCTTTGCTCCCAAAGGATTATTAAAATCATTGACCCCATTACCTGCACTCCCCTTGTAAGCTCAAGGCTTCAAGCAATATTGGCCGTTCATTTTCCAAAATTTCTTAATATTTTGGACCATTTAAGCTGCCTTCGATAATCTGGGGACCGATCATTTTATTGCTAATTATTCCACGCCATGCGTTGACAGTACATTGCACTGGTGTTCGATTTCACGAATCCACTGCGGATTTTCAATAATCCAGTAGTCCATGTTGTGTCGATTAACTATTCCATGGTTCGTAAAAGACGACTCGCCAGAGAATAATACACAACAAGAAAGATTGGAATTTTATTGTATTTTTTCACAAACCCACAGACAAAAGCTACCCAATTTTGGAAATCAACGCCATGAAGTTCTTGATGTAAAGATACATGATACGGATGAAATTGATTAAGTTTCAAAATTGTCCAATCACTGCTCTGAGACATTTCGGAATCACGAGCAATTCCTCGTCTACTAAAATGAGGATTATTGGCCACTGCAGCTAATACAGCAATTTCATTATTTCTCCAGCAACTGTTATTGTACGGTTCTTTTTCTTCGTTGAACACTTCCATCTGTGGTAAATTTTGTAATAGTACGATAAAGTGGAGCACGTCACACAATTCTATTTAGAAAGCGCTGAGCGTAGAGATTGACAGCGTTATCAAGATTTCTTCCAGCTTCTCCATACACCAAAACTATTTGAATTTTTTCTCGTACGGTTAGACACTCCATTGTAAAGTAGTATTCGGAATAATTTTCGATTTAACTGAAATGAGTTTTGTCTTAAATTTATTATATCTAATTTACTGTATTTAAGGAAATAAAAAAGTAAACATTTTCGTAATGTTCCGATAGTCCCCGCTGACCTCAATCTGCAGTAATGCCAGAGCTAAAATTTAAGAATATTCAGGAAACACTGTTAATGCATACGTAATACTTAAAAATTACTTCTCAAGAAAGGCCATACGTTTTGGCATGTTTTTCAAAATAATAAATACCAAAGAGATCCGAAACTATTTTCCCTTATTTTTAAGCGACTTCAAAAAGAAGGAGGTTCTACCTATGTTCGTCGCGATGTGTTTTTTTTATGTACGAGTTTTGATTTCACTCGTTCAACGATTCTCTAGCGATTTGAAAAATTTATTTTTTCCGTAGTCAGTCATATAACAATGAAAATGTTGTATTTCTTATTGTCAATGTATTGCAGAATCGTAAGCGTGCATTCAAAGTAACAGTAAAATGAAAAAAAATTGAATTTCGTCGATTGACGCGCCATCTATCGCGAAACGAAAAAAATGTTTTAAACAAATCATACACATTTTGATCCAAAGAATCCGAATATGCAATAAAATATAGGGAGTCTTATTTAAGAGTTCGTACTTGCCCCCACTTCCACCCCCAGGGGGCGGTGTGGGAGAACGGATTTTAACATCAGTGTATGTACTTCTCAGAGTGATTATATTTTCATTCATAACATTTTTTATAGAGTGCCTATTTTTCAACATATTTGAAGGAACGAGCTAAATATTTAGCAGTAATTCGAGATAAGAAGCTGTTATGGAACGAACCCTTAACAAAAAGTGCAAAACACACTTATGTGAACGTATACAGCGACCTTCAATCCAGACTAACCTATGCGGCGGTGGTCTCATGGAGCAAGAGCTAACTTGCCACTATGAAGTCTCGACTGGAAATAATCAGGGAACTAGTTCTAAAATCGTATTCAAGCGAGCGGTTCCCTGTTCCGATTATGGTTACGATTCGAGTCGTCGACCAATTAGCTTGCAGTACAATGCACACTGATTGGTTGACGGTTGCAGTCGTGACCGTAATCAGAACCGGGAACCGTTGGTCTGAATACGGCTTAAGATTTGTCACTAGTGCCTCGACATCGACACCCACGATGACTTTGGGGGCACTAATTGGCTTAGAGTCCCTCCATCTCACCACCAAAGCCGTGACTGCAAAAGCTGCCCAGAGAATAAATATGAGAAACAATAGAAGGATCTCGACGGCAGTGTTGGTCCCAACCGACATGGCTAGGAGGCCAAATCTGAGCATGCTCATGGACAAAATGCCCAGTCGCTACTTATTCGACAAGATTGATCAATTAGATATCGGACATCCTAGCAAAATTAGCATAGAGAGAATATTTCACAGGGCCCGAGCCAGTTGTAGGCATTTCTAGTTGGTTACCCACTGAAGAAATCAACAATTAACTGACCAAGGAACATCAGAATGAGTGGGGATTGACCTCTGGTTGCGGATAGGACAAAACGCCCTTGAGCTCAAAGCTAAACCCTAACCGAGCGAAAAAAATACTCAAGCTTGAAAGGAACGAAGTCAAAGTTAAAACAGAAATGTTTTTTCGCACTATCAATATTGAAAATCAATATTTTCATCCGGGAATGGAAATTTTTCACCGAAAAATATGTAATAGGATATGGTATCTGACGTTACAATATCAAGTGATAGTCATAAGATCTCAATCACAGGTAGAGAGTGATATAGCAATAGGGGGATGAGCCCGCAGTAATAATATCGTTCACTTCGTAAGCGCATAGAACAGTAACTAATGAAAAAGAGAGTTACAAATATATTTATAAATGTAAAAATGTAATTTTTAGTTATTGTATTGAATGATCAACTCCTATTAATAATGAACTCCTGTTTAAAATTGTTTGGACGACAAATAAATTCCATCAAAAAGTATATAAATTATTGAATTAAAATTAAAATTTTTGGAAAGGTGAAGTTTACAGGACGACGCGAATGTGAGGACTGTAATCGTCTAAGCCTAAATATTCATTTAGATATGATGAATACTCTACTTTATGTCACAACATTAAAAAAAACCCGCCATGGGAACACTAATACAGTAATAAAGGAAAGAACAGGATGTGTTTCGGTCAATAACGTTGCATCGGCCATGTCCATCCCGCAGGGTAACATAGAAGATAGTAACGGCGCTGCCCGAGCTGTCCCTAGGGGCCATAAATCATGCTCTTTCTTCTCCCACGTCACCTTAAACTCCTTTTTCCTTTCTACGTATTCGTCCCATTTTGCGGTTCCTTCCTTCCACTTCCTGTACTTTTTTTACCCTTCTCTTCATTATTTTACATTCCCTATCTCACCACAGCTTCACCATTCCTTTCTTCTTCTCCTTCCCAGCCCTGCCTTCCGCCACCCTCCACCTTCATTCACAAAGTCAATGGCTGATTTTCTGATTCCACCCTTCATTCCGCTGCGAATTTCTCTATCTCCTCCCACTCTTGCATATTCATGATCATATAGTCTATCAGCGATACCCCCATCTTACTCAAATATGTGTATTCTCCCTCTTCGTCCCCTGTAGAACATGTGCTAATCTACCTGTTGCGCGATTTGGTCACCACCGATCGCCGGCTTACTATTGGAAGTTATTTTGGTTGCTAGAGCAATTTAAATTTTGACAAAGTTCTTCTAGAATACGTGCAAAGCTACCTGGTGCACGA
>NC_046663.1:104847630-104871257 GCF_010883055.1 Belonocnema kinseyi | reverse complement strand
GACTTACTATTGGTAGTTATTTTGGCAGTTGGCACAATTAAAATTCTTGAAAACTTTTCGTAGGATACGTACTAAACTGCCTGGTGCGCGACTCGGTACGCCTGGGTCATCAAATCACCATTTGTAATTGTTTTCGTTATTCAAAAAGTTTTAATTATTAAGAAATTCTCGTAGAATACGCTCAATCCGATGCACCGGATCGTCTACTCATAATTTTTAGTCATTTTGGCTGTTAGAACAATTTAAATTTTGAAGAAGTTCTTGTAGAATACGTGCTAAGCTACCTGGTGCGTGATCCGGTACACTCGGATCATCGGCTAATCATTGATAGTTATTTTGACAGTTGGCACAAATTAAATTTTTTCTTAAGTTCTCGTAGAATACGTGCTAAACTACCTGGAGCGCGATCCGCTGCATCCGAGTCGTCGATTCACCATTTGGAATTGTTTTTTTTATTCACAAAATTTCAATTTTTTAAAAGCTCTTGTAGAATACGCATTGAACAATCTGCTGCTCGATCTGATGCACCCGGATCGTCGACTCACAATTTGTAGTTATTTTGGCTCTTGGAACAATTTAAATTTCGAAAAAGTTCTTGTTACTCACAAATTTTTAATTTTTTTAAATTTCGCGTAGAATACGTAATAAAGTACCTGGTGTAATAAAGCACCCGGGTAGTGAACTTATTATTTAGAGACGTGCAGACTATTGGCTAACCTAAGGTTTCCATTTTGAACGCAAGCTAATTTACTCTGACACTTACATGCTCTTAAGAATATTCATTTGCGTTTAGCGTGTCATAAGCATGGGAGACGGACAAGAGCAAGGCTTGCGCCATGCTAGTATTCAGCCCGACTCATGCTTTAGCCAGATATTTCCGAGTGTCGTGCCATGCGTGAACCATGCAAACTTCTTTCACGCGGGTTCTTAAAAAAATTGCAGGAAGTCGAATAAAATAAAATATGTACCCACCAATCCTTTCAGTTTCAACCAAATCACGTTCGAGCGTGGACGAAGCATGACAGAGGGGTTATTAGTCATGCTTGACTCATTTTTCATAACCATGGGACAACAGTGGGGCGACCTTGGGCGAACATTGACCCAATCTTAAGCCACGCTTACTTCATGCTTGCCCCACGGTTAACCCAGGCTCAACCCACGGTTAACCCACGCTCACCTCACGGTTGACCCATGCTTATGCCATCCTTGAGCCATGGTTCACGCATTGTATCTTTTCCATGCGGGATGAGAATCGTACGCCCGTGTTTTCCAGATGAAAATAAGGTTATTGTACTCATAGAGAACTTATACAAGAGTAGGTTACAAAACGTGTCTAAATGTTAGATATGAAATCCATTATTTAGTTGCTTCTTATAATTTTAAGAAGCAATCTTCCATTATGTTTGCTAATGTCTGTCGATTTTCGAATATGCCACGCTTTTATAGTAAAAAATTAGAGAGACGAAAGCACACTCATTTACGATTAATTAAAAAATGTTACTTATTGACTTCCAATAAAACCGTTTTAAATATAAATTGTGTACTTAATGCTATAAAATTGCCATAAGAAAGTCTTGTCGTGGGTCCTAATGCTCGAAATCAGGTTTTTTTACCTCTAAGGTTTATTCCTTTTCAAATATAGATAACAATTTTTCCAGCATCCAAAAATGTATGGAAATTTCCTGTATACTTTTATAAAATAATGTGACTAAACTATTATTATTATTATTATTTTGAAGCTTTTATTAATTGAAATAAAAAAATTTAATCTATCATCGAGTTTCAGTTTTACGCATTTAAAAAAAAATCAATCTCTTCAGTACGTGTTGTATTATATTTCTTTTAATTTTCGTTTAACCAAATATTATTTAACATCAATATTTCTATAGCCCTACAACTAAAGATAATTCACAAAAAAAGAATATAAGAAGAACTATGGGTTTGTTATTAAACTCCGGTAATTTAAAATATATAGAAACTCAGACTAAATCAGTATTGACATAAGGAAGGAATTTATAGACAGATGCATATCACCTCTTAAAACCTGATAGGATGATGACAAAGTTTTATAATCTAGAACTGATAATTATAAAAACACTCTTTACGTATTTATTACAATTTTATTGAACATACAGTATCGTACACAATAAACCGCCGCATCGTATAAGGGGGTATAAAATTATTTTTGAGCTTTTTGTTGGCCCCTGACCCATTTTTTTGAAAAATTAAAATTTTAAGTTTTGATACCTATATCCTTACAGGAAATTTAATTGCGCATCTTTTTTTCCTTTTGTAAAAAGTTGTCACTTTTTTAGTTTCCAAAATAAATGCAAAAAGCATGGTTTTTGAGAAACGAAGATTTTCAGTGTTTTTTTTTTCAGTTTAACTCGTTCTAAATCCGAGAGTTTTCAATATTTTGACTTCAAACTTGAAACAATAATTTATTAGACTATTATAGAACTGATATTGATATCAAAATTAATATTTATGTGTATAAAAAAAGTTAATTTTTTTCTTAATAGTTTCATAAATACCGTTTGAATATTTTCAATCGCAAAGTCTATCGACGTAATTTTAAGCTAGAACAAACTTCCAGTGCATGAAATGTTCATAAGGGTCTAAATAAGTTTTTTTTATAAAATTTTACGTCAATTGGACCAGCTGCTGAAAATTGTTTTCATGGTTTTGCTCGACACGCCGCGCGGACAAAAATGTAGGACTCAGCGGCGTTTCTGAGAAAGGCGAGCCGCAGTAACTCTTTCCGGAAGGTCTGCACACAAAAACTTATATTTTGTAGAAAGTTTTTACAAAAATGTATTATAAAACTAATAAGAATTTGTATGTATACATACATTAACTCATATAAAAAAAAGATATTATTATGATATCTCTTTCAGTAAAAACATATTATTTTCTTTTCCTCTTCCTTCTCCTCTTTCTTTACCTACAATGTTCAATGATTTCGCGGAAATTTCGTAAACGTAGATTTTCTAAGAAAAAATATGTCTATTAGAAGAATGCTTGAAGAATATACCTTATAATAGTTTCGCACAAGGAAAGTGTAACGTCTTAAAAATAAGAGATTCGTTTCTCAAATGTGAAATTTTGGTATTGTTAATATCTGGTTAATATATTTTATTCACAAAAATAGCACCAGTTTTGTAAAAACCTCGAGGCCGAAAAGGAACAAGAAACGAGAAATGGTGGAAAGAAAATATTGGAAAAATTAGAGAGAATAAGGTATTTAAAAATTTATACGAAAATTCGAAAAATTAAAAGTCATAGTTTTCAAAAAATGTAAGAAAAATCTATTTTAATCTGAATCAGTGAAATGATGGTCACTTAATTAAATTAGTAAGAATTTTTACTGGAGATCCTTAATGATTTGATTTGATGACGATCTTCTCACTGATTCAGAGTAAGAGAGATTTTCTTATTTTTCTGTAACATAAAAAATTCTAAACGAAATATTTGTTCCGGGGTAAAAGTTAGTCATACATGTTTTTCCATCAATTACTTTTAGGGTGAAGAGTATAAATCAAGAACTGGAAAGCGAGTAGAGCCCAAGTCTTTTATTCACGTCCAGTCCTGTTGCAAAACCGGAAAATGCCACGATAAAAAAGGGATCAAGGAACAAGAAAAATTTTTTTCTGCTTTTGGGGGCTTAGGGACTACCACAAACAAAATGTTTTTCTAAGTACCTTAATGAAATGTCGAGATCCGTTGAGCGTAAAAAATACTATAAAACGTCGGCTAATAATATGGGACTATCAGTTTCCCAAAGATGATGAAAATATTGTGATATGTAAAAAGTTTCTGAGTGACGTGATTCGTGTAGGATATAAAAGATTAGATACTATACAAAGAAAAATTTTACTAAAACTCGATTTAGGTGATAACAGGGGAAGAAACTAACAAATGATATTAAGGATTTAATTAAAATACATTGTGAGAGTTTGCCACAAAGCAAATCACATTACAAAAGAAAATCTACTTCCTCGAATTATTTTAAAAACTAGGAAGTAAATTTAAAGAAGCTATACGATTTATTCATCGATTTTTCTTAATTAGTCTTGCAGGAGGAATACATTTCAATAGAACAAACGACTTATAATACATATTTTAATCGGAATTTGCCTTTCACGTTCAAACTGCCTCGCACAGATGTCTGTAATGTTTGAAAGTGAGAATAAGTCTGTTGTGTCCCCGGAAATTATTGAGCACAAAAAGAATGCAAAGGTATATTTAGCTTTAAAAAAGGAATTTTTATCCGAAAAAAATGTTTTATGTTGTGAGTTTGATTACGCATAAAATCTATCACTTCCGAAAATACCCGTGTCTGATCAATTTTATTGAAGATTACTATGTCTCTATCTTTTCAATGTTCACATTCATAACAGCGACAAAAGTTACATGTATCCCTATCTTGAAGGAACTGCTAAAAAGGGTGCAAACACAGTTTGTAGTTTTCTTTATCATTCCATACAACGAGAATTTGATCCGTTAGTGAATTCAGAAATAATCCTTTTTTCAGACGCGGCTTCAGGACAAAATAGAAACTACAATGTGCTTACCTTTTTAACAATGCTATCGATTTAACTTAATGTAGAAATTTGGCACGTATTTCCGGTTCGCGGACATTCCTACTGTCAATGTGATAGAAATTTTGGAACTTATGCTCAGAAAAAGAAAAAAATGGAGCGAATAGAAACTGCGCAGATATATATCGATCTCATTAGGAATTCCCGCGATCCACCGTTTACTATAATTCAATTGACAGAAGGCCTGCTCCGAGATTTCGACTATTATTTAAGGGTAACCTGCAAAAACCCAAGGGCTGGAAAATTAGTAAAGCGCGCGTTATTCATTATTACCCAATCGGACAAAAAGATGCTTTTAATAATTATTTAGGCGAAAATCCTTCCACTTATCACGTTCATCTTAAGCTTAAACTTGGAGATTTGCAAAGCCTACCTCCCCAACAAGTTGGCATTACTTCCGCAAAGATGAAAGACATTAAAAGCTTAATGTCTTGCCTCAGCGAAGAAGGAACGATATTCTACAATGAGTATTTCGCAAAAATTAATGTTAAAAAAACTGTTGGGAAGAAAGCTTGCGAAGTTATTATTCAGTATTCATCCGACGACGCATCTTGTGATGAAGATTAAAATTAAGTGGAAAAGTTAATTCTTATTGCTATGTGACTATTCTTACTCTTATGTGACTCATTCTATTTATCGACGCAATATTTTGTTACAATAAAATAAACATATTTATTATGAATATTTTTTTTGGTATTCAAATGCATGAAATTACCATTTTTTTAATTATTTCAATTAAAGAACTTATGATGAAAAATATAAGTTTTTGTATGCAGACCTTCAGGGAAGAGTTACTGCGGCTCGCCTTTCTGAGAAACGCCGCTGAGTCCTACATTTTTGCCCGCGCGGCGTGTCGAGCAAAACCATTAAAACATCGTAGTTTTTCAGCAGCTGGTCCAATTGACGTAAAATATTATAAAAAACTTATTTGGACCCTTATGAACATTTCATTCGCTCGAAGTTTGTTCTAGCTTAAAATCACGTTGATAGACTTTGCGATTTAAAATATTCAAACGATATTTATGAAACTATTGAGAAAAAAATTATTAACTTTTTTTTATACAAATAAATATTAATTTTGATATAACAAAATATTGAAAACTCTCGGATTTAGAACGAGTTAAATTGAAAAAAACACTGAAAATCGTCGTTTCTCAAAAACCATGCATTTTGCATTTATTTTGAAAACTACAAAAGTGACAACTTTTTACAAAAGGAAAAAAAGATGCGCAATTGAATTTCTTATAAGTATATAGGTTTCAAAACTTAAAATTTTAATTTTTCAAAAAAATGGGTCAGAGGCAAAAAAAAGCTCAAAAATAATTGTATACCCCCTTATACGTTGCGGCGGTTCAATTGTAAATCTACTTAAAAAATCGTATTAAGAAATGTCTCACTTTTTTGTGGTTATCCCGGCAATAAATAATGTAGAAAGATTTTTTAAATCCCCTTATGGAGCTTATTGAATATTGTGTTGATTTAATCCTATTTAAAGTATTTTAGATAAGCAGAGATCGATATAACGTGTGAGAAAGAACGACCTATTTGCCGTTTTTGACCAATTTTTGATTCACAATTTACACTTTCTGCAGGCTTCATGAGAGTGAATGCAAAAATTAAAACTTCGCTTAATCAACTTTTTATTACACAATCACTACACTATTTAATAATCGCAGGCTATGGAAATTGTTATTCCCCGCGAGTTCAAACCCTATAAGTTTCGCATTCCTAACGCCTAAAGTCTGTCGGCTAGCCTAGCTTGAAGTGTGAAAAAAAAATCTGAAATATAACCTACAGCTCTGCAAGGCCGTCTGCAAATTTTTGTAGCCCATTCTGTACAAAAGATTGCTACGCTAATAATAATATATGTACTAAATTTTAGATGTGAGAAATATTACAAATTATTATTGTATATTTTATGCGCTTAAACAAGATTTAAACTAAATCCAAAAATAGTTCAAGATATTCTAAAATATTCTAAAAAATTCAATATATATTTTTAGAAATTTAATAAATTTCAAAGGATTTCCACAAATTTCCAAAGATTTAAAAAGGTTTAACAGACTTTAAAGAATTCAAGAACATTATTACTATTTTTAAATTACTTTAAAATCTTAAAACACATTTAAGTTCTACCGAAATTCCTTAAAAATGATTTAAAATGCCTTAAATTCATTACAAATATCTTGAACTCTTTTAAATAATTCGAAATCTTGCCAACGTCCAGCCAAATCTCGGCGGACCAGTGCTGGCGCAGTACTGGGTGAATTGACCATGCCAATGTCTAGCCAAGACTTTGCGAATGAGTACTGGAGCAGTACTGGGGGAATTGCAGTTCAATTACTGTACCGAGACTGGCAAAATTATAGATCAAAAAGCAAATATATATATATATATATATACTACCGTCGGAAATTTTCAGCGCGATTGGCGCAAACAGTATTAAAAATCACTGCTGACTATGAACCCCGATTACTCGGTGAAGAAAAGAGGTAGGGAATTTAAAAAAAAACAGTTTTCCTTTTGAAAAGAAGAGAGAACGTGAGAAGTTTTTTAAACAAATTCAAGAATTTCCCAAACTTTGTACCTCGACTTCAACTTTTAGCATAACCTAGGAAAATTGTTGCATAAATCTGAAAATTATATAACCATATATTATATGATTATATTCATACGCAAAATAAAGCTAATCTATCCTTTAAGCGATATTATAGTTCACGCATCTTATGCAGGCCTCTTTTTGTTATAAATTTAAACGAGCGTCGGCTTAACTCTGTCTAATCTACATGTCTAGTACCGCGCTAGTACTGGCTGTCAGTATTGCCCGCCAGCACTGGTGCAGTACTGACAGTCAGTACTGAAAATAATTATCATCCCGAGGTCCTGCCAGCCAGCAGTCAATTTCCCGTTGGGTAACTCCCGTTAAATCCCTTGAAACTCCTGAAAATCCCTTTGTACATAAACATATTTTTAAATTACATGACGATCCTTAAACTCTTTTGAATTTTTTTAAAATTATTTTAAATACTTTGTAATATTTTTAATTCCTTTACAGACTTTTTAAACTATATTAAATTGATTGAAATACTACGTAATGCCCTCAAATCACTAAAAATCTCTTTAACTCATAAAAAGTATTTTAAAATCTTTAAACAAATTTTTTAATTACTTGAAATATTTTGAAATCAATTTATAAACTTTAATCTTTTTTAATTTAAAAGAAGTTTTAAATCCCGTTAAATTATTTTGAAATTCATTAAAATCCTTTCAAACTTGAACACATTTTGTAATTACACAATCTGACATAAACTTTTTTGAAATTTCTTGACATTTTTTAAAATCATTTAAAATAATTTGGAATCTTTGAAAACTTGCAGAGCGCAAAAGGAAATTGAGGAATATGGGAGAATATTTTTGAATATTTCAGGATATTTCTGAATATTTTTGAATATCAAAAATAATTGAGATTATAAAGAATATCAAGAATACCAAGAATATTGAAAGAATACGTGTATGGGAATATTTATTGAATGTATAAGGAATATTGAAGTAATCGACCCCTCGGCATATAAAAATAAATTGGTTTAAAAATATGACATTTTGAAGAAACATTTTTTTATCTTAAGTACATGTTACATCTAAATCTTTGGTATATATTAATAACCATCGGCGATCTTATTAATAGTGGTTACAAGTAAACTGTAATCAACGTCGGTTTTTCGGAGAATACCGTACGAATAACAATCATCGCTGACCGAATCCATTTAATATCAGCAGAGACCTAAACTTGAAATCGCAGAATTTCTCGAGAGCGAAATATTTTGCTTTTTAAAGGAAATTATACTTTTTTTCATGATTTCAAAATTTGAAGGAAGTTGGTTGAATTTGGATAAGTTAAATTGGCCATTTAAAAATTGTAAGTTTTTATATGATATAATTTTAACATAAATAATTGAAATTTTAAAGGCTTTGATTATAAAAAAATTTAAATATCACAATTTTTGGTGAATATAAATTTTGTCAGTTTAAAATTAAGTTTGAATTCTTTAAGTTTCAAGGTTCTGGAGTAGAATTTTTTTTCATTTATAATGTTTCCTATTTTAAATTGTTATTTAGTTTGAAGCTTTGTTTAGTTTAACTCAATATATTCATTGATTCCATAACAATTCGCCTAATTAGCTTGAAGTTCAAATTATAATTTCGTCCTGTGACAACAATTTTAAATTCTAAAATTTCAGAAGCTTCAACTTTTAAGTATAAATAATTTTCAATGATCTAATCTAAAAATATTCAATTTTTAAGGGTTTGGCATTGCCCTATTTTCTAAATTTTTAATCTGAAGTCATTCAATTTCGTGATTCTTTAATTCAAAGGAAAATTATGTGAAAGGAAAATCTATTTCTTCGGAATCTGTGGTAACTAATTTGGCGTTATTCTTTTGGTACAGAAAAAACTCAATACAAAAGATTTTAATCTTTCTTTCAAGAAATAATCTTTTTTCAAGAAATAATTTTAACTTTCTTACCTTTTTCTTTTTATTTTGCTTATCGTGTTTGATACCTTGGGGGGGGGGGTAGATCTGTATTTTTTATAATTATCTTTCAAATCTTAGGGCTGGTTTGCATTTTTCCTTTTGCTTGCAGCCACCAGATTAGGGCAAACTTCTTTCCTCTTCAAGCCATTTCGATATTATCACTTTAATATTTATTATTTAAAAACAATTAAACTGTTGCTTCCACAAATTGTGGTGATGGAATTTTAGAAAAAACAACAAAGTATCTGTCCCAAAAGCGCAGGCGTCGAGGCAACGACGCCATATATTTTGTGCTTTAAAATTCAAGAGCGTTAAAAAAGACATAAGTAAAACTCAAGAATATAGAGGCAAGACCTTCAATGTAGGAGCTAATGCTTATACAGAAGCAAAATAGGATGAAAATATCTTTAGGAGTGACTACGTAGGAGCTAGTCGAATAACCAGCCGCAAAGTAGGGACAATACTTTCATTTGGAGCGTCAAAGTAGGGCGTAAATTACGACTCGGGTATTTCTTGAAAATAGTCAATCGATATGAATATCGCTCGGATATACAAGAAATAAAGAGGCGTGTTTTTATTACGATTTTTTTTTACTAGACTAACAATTCTGGCCGACACTATGGGCCTGCCTTACGTAGATTTGAAAAACGAAACTTATAATACATTTGCACAAGTCGGATTTTTCGATCATTTTTATCCTATATATGAATGTAAACCTTAATCAATAGAAATGCTATCAAAAAGTAAGAGGTATTAGAGGACATATAATAAGAGCAAGAATTGGCTTCAAATTATGTATTTAAAGATGTTTACGATATCGGTCGATGTCCAACTTTTAGGACACACTCACTATACATATTGTTTTAACAACGTCATAAAGATGTAAGGACGTTTTTAAATGTTTGCGCTTACTAGAATCTGAGAAAATTTTATTAAAATAAGCACAGAATTATAATGTGCATCAACTGCGTTAAGCAGGGGCGGCGAGAGCCCTAGATACCCACTTGAAGTCTCTGAATTCATATCTAATTCACGTATTTTACGTATGAAATTCCCGCGGACAGCAAAACTACCCGCCTGGGCTCAACACGTTTCGCCGACCCTAGCGTCAAGATAATTATTGACTCAATTATTGAAACTAATTACGAATAAAATTTTACTAATTCTATTAAAGAGAAATGGTCAATTACGTTTAGTAAGTAATTATTTACGCGATTAGGCGAAATATTTAATAACTCGATATTGGAAAACTACTAATTTCTTAGTGAAAATATATGAAATTATTCTGGTTGTATATTATTTAAAAGCAGTTTATAGAGATCGGCAACGTTAAGTAAGGAAGTTTAATATAAAAGCACGATTAAATCAAATAAGATTTTCAACTTTAATAAAATAATAAGAAGACCATCTTGTAGATTTTTTCATATACTGTCTGCAGCATAAGATTCTAAATCATACTACGTTACCTCCATCCATAAAGCAAACGCACTTAACAGTTATTTAGAATGATTTAAACACTGAAAATCCTTAAGCTTACCTTATTTATGATACATATAATCCTTTTAATACCCATGCACTTTGATAAAATGTTTGGAAAATTTTTTTTGAATACGTAATCTTTTTCCAGCGGGCTTTAGAAAATCTCTTGATAATCTAAGCTATATTAACTGATAAAATAAAATTATATAACAATTAAAATATATTTAATCTTTCTATTTCATATTTCGGCAAAACTAATATTGATATTGATGAAACAGATAAACGAGGAGCTGCATTCTGACATCCCACTTTTCGTTTGGATAATTTTTGCTTTTGAAACAATTTTCCGAAGATGTACCTTTGCGACTATTAAAATGAAAAGCAGAGTTTTCGCGAGTTTCGCTTGTAGTTTAGAATGTGTATGATATAATTTACTTAATTCACAATTTAAATTTTCGTTTTAGTTAATGCAGAATTTGTTTCCTTTATCTTATTGCCTATTTCCCAGGATCTGAAGTTTTTGGTTCCAAAGGTATATAAAAAATACCCAATTCATTTTAAAAGGCATCAAGTCAACTTGCGCAAGTAAAATACCTTGCCGTATTATTGAGGCGGAGGTAAAAAATTACAGTTTCATATTATTTGTGTAATTTATTGTAAGTACTTTGAGCGTACTCATGTTTTAAACTCCGAGTTCGCTAGATTCGCCAGGTGAATTAGCACCTTCTTAGCTGAGAAAAAATGACCTTTCTCGACTGACCAGGAAATTCTCTAGATAGGAATGTCATCGAGAACTTGGGAACATTGCCCAGAGTGAAAGAGAAAAATTAAAAACAGTATAAAAAGTATACCTCGTTGCATTGAAACTGTATAATATGCTAAATGTTGCCATACAAAATACTGATTATTAGGCCAAAATTACGAAACTAGTTTTTTATGATTTTGAATATGATACACAATATTGGGGAATTTTTTTGTAATATTTTATAGATGTATATTATAGATAATAAATCTTATTCAAAAAATTATTATCGACATTAAGCTGAAGCTTTTCTACAATAAAAACCGACTTTTAATTAGAATCAGTATTTCGTATAGCCACTTTTAGCAGTTAATACAGCTTCAATTCGACAAGGCATTCTGCTTATACAGTTTTCAATTTTTCTCTTTATCTCTGGGCAAATGTGTTCCCAAATGTAACTGAGTATCCGAATTAGCTCTTGGTTTGTTGAAAATTCATGCCTACTGACTTCTGATTCATACAGTCCCAAAACGTTTTGGATGGGATTCATATCTGGAGATCTTCCAGACCAGTCGAAAACGGTTACTTTATTCCCATCTAAAAACGTGCGCAATAAGTCACGAATCTAGCGAACCAGTTGTTTAAAAACCCAAGAACACCTAAAACACTTAAATGACAAAAATAATGTAAACATTGTAATTTTTTAGCATTATTCTAATAATATGATAAGGCACTGTAAGTAAAAGAAACAATTAAATATCTAAAAGAAGCAAATTTATCTTATTCGCGAATAATTTGCGAAACAATTTTTAAAAATGAACTATTTATTTGTAGAAAATGGCAAATGGTATCGGTGATACGACTTAAATTAAGTGTATATTTTAACTTACTTTTAACTCGTCCGAAAATTTGTTTAAAATTAATTTCATTCTTCTGAGGTGTATCAGATATTATTTTTTTAATTATTTTTCAGTACAATTATTTTCGATGAGTCCCATTATGAGCTTAGGGTATTGCCCAGAGGTATCATGTTTGCATCACGAAGATTCTTTTTCCCATAAAGTGAAAACAACTAATGACACAACACATCTTATAATACATACCAATACATATACACTCTTTATAAAATTATTACAATAATGTTAAACTTTATTTAAGTTTGCATCCCATCTAGGCCCAATTTATTTTTGGATTGGTGCAGTAAAAAATATTGCGAGCAAAATCCTCAAAACTGATTGTCTGAGAGATTGATACTATCATACATAACAGATCCTTGACGAATCGTTAAGCTTATGAGATTATCTCCTTCGGTAACGAGATCTCCCGGTATTATTATGTTTTCGGAATGAAAATTTCCACTCTGCGGTGCACTGCGATAAATAGATTGATCGTTTCTATAGTGGAATTCATTGATTAAATTATCATTTACATCCACTGCCAAAATAGGAGATCCTTTATTATAGCTCGGTGCTGCAATCCCAATTCGTAAAACTCTGTTTTTGCCATTTAGAGAATCCTTGTACCTAATAGTCCAAGCTCCCGGTTTCGTTTGTGCATAATACCAGTCTGTATGGATCTCGCATTTGCCAATCTCGAATTGTAGATCCGCTGGTGGCAACGTATGCCAGATATAACTTCGTTCTTCATTACAATATTGATATGAGCCTGATCGCCTGTTTGTTTCTCCAATAGACCACTTTACTTCCGTGGGAACCGATAAATCCACGGTGACTCTGTTCTTTCCTTGAGTAATATTTATTAGTTTTTCTGACTGGAAACCAATGCCATAACCTTCTATGGGATATGTCGTTAACTTATATGTTCCAGGCCTGATACGATTAGGTTTAAAGTCACCATTTACGTTCGTTTCAGTAGGGTAAGAAAATCCAAACGTTTGTCGGTCAAACTCTTCTGTTAAGGAAGATGAAAGCACAACCATGCTTCGAATAGGGCTAGCAATCTGTCCTCTCAGCTCACCTCTTTTTAGTGGATAACAAGTTTCATTCATCCACTTATAAGGCCAATGATCCTGTTCCATTTTACTCTGACGAATTGCATCTGCTCTCATCTCATCATCCATTCCTTCATTGAAGTAAAGCAGCCAGGGACCATAAATCTTTGACCATCCTACTGGAGCAGTCACAGCTGGTGTAGCAAAATGGCCTTCAGTCATATAGTTGGCTATGAGAGCATCCTGATGAACCAGAAGGTCTTGTTTTAGAGGACAATCAGAGTGGTATTCCCGACTAGCAGAAATCAACCATGCACCACACCCATTTCCAAATACTCTAACGTACGGTGAATTTCGAATATACCCGGCATAATCGTACTTCGTATAGTAAGTACTATCAGCAAGTTGCCATGTAGTGTCCTGAACTAGCCTTGAATTCATCAACTCATCATTATTTGATAAAATGCCCTGCTGTACACTATTGGTGGCCTGGTTCATGGTTCTGGGATTAAATCGATAAACGGTACTCGTTGCACCAAATGTTAGCGGCTGATCTTTATTATTTGTGACTTTCTCATAGTTATAAATACCACTGATTCCCTTTTCCATTATGATGTGATATTGGTACTTGAGAAATCCTGGCATGTCTTGCAATTACATAACATGAACACGCTTTTCAGATTTTTCCAAGACTTTAAGAGAAGAAGGGAAAAATCTTCCATAAGTACCATTATTCCAATCGAGATAAAAGGTTGCAACAGTAGACACATTTTCGACTAGGTTCTTGCCATTTTTATATAAACAAGAAACAGTGGCGTTACTATCAAAAGTTACGTTTATCAATCCATTGACTAGAGTAGCAGCTAGGTAAATTATATTTACTGATTTGTCAGTGTGTAGCGAATCAAACTGTAAAAGATGTATTAATGATTAGTAAAAGCGTTTTGGTTCCAGTTTCCAAGAAAATTTATGGTACTAATAATGTGGTTTAATCAAAAATTGTTTGATTGACTTACGCCATTTGTTCCACCTTCGTCGACTAAATCATCATTCTGACTTGTGCTGGTTTCTTTTTGAGATACTGCTTCAACTAATGAAAAAAAAAATTAATATCATCATATAAATGTAGAAGAAGTACTGATTCAGATGCAAATATAAATCTGCATATAACATATTTTTGCGTGAAACAAATTTTGTTGAATATAATTCGTTACACGGAGAAAATTTATTGTGGAAAGATTCCCCTTAAATTGAGTGCAGCTGTTATATAGCGGGGTTTAGAGAAGACTTTACCTAGTACCTTTAGTTGAAAAGGACAAATTTACATAATCTTTAATATCTTGTAAACAAAGGGCGTAAACAGTTGAACTTATGTTGTCTATTACCTCTTTGTTTTCTTTACTCAATTATTGCTGAACTTTTTCACTATCAGCAAAGTAGAAAAAATATGAATTTCTTAATAAGATATTAAGCTTTCTTAATTTCAAATATATAGTGAATCCGGATATTCAGTATTAATATAAAATTATAAAATAATACATTTTTCGCACTGAAAGTAAGATCTTGCTATTAATTTCAGTTAGACTTACCGAAAGTAAATATATAAAGGGTGTAAACTATCAACACAATTCGATGATCCATTCTGCGTTTTCATTCCCGGTGATCAAGATGGAACCATGAAGAGACTTAAGCCTAATTTATAGACATAGGAATATTCCGACGAAAAATATCATGACGAATCGACGTAATCTTATAATTTTCTATTATTTATGACTATAAAGCATGCTCTAGAAATATGTATAACTTTCTATTAAATGTATTGGAAGTTTTTTTCCGAGACGTAAAGTAACATTCCAATACATTACAGAAAAAAGAAAAGTTAAAATGTGTTGCAGGTAAATTTCTGAACTGTTAAAAGTGGACCGTTAATAAATTAAAACCGTAAATTGATAACAATGCATGCTGCAGAATGTGGGTATTTGACCATTTCGTCAAAATTTCGGAGTAATGTGCGAATTAAAAAAAATTCTGTGATATAATCAACTGTAGAAAAAATTTGTTTTGATATGTAAAAAAACTGAAAAATCCATAAAAGAAATAGGAAAAGCAATTACACTCTTATCATTATAGCATTAAATTAAATTATTGAAATGTAACAAATCTAAATGTTTAAAAATTTTCTTTTAAAAATTACAACAGACCCGTTTCTAGTCACCCGCGGTTACGATATTCCTAGAACTCCTGGCCCACGCAATCGCAAAGGCGGGCAGGGCGAGAGTGGTTGCGACTATCACCTCGGAAGGGCCTCAGTTCGCCAGTACTGAGTCGAATATGTTGTGCAATATTATGCATTTCAAATTGGAAAAGATTTAGATGGTCCCGATTTGCACAGTTGAAAAGGGCAAAGGCGAGGTCCGTTAGCGCTTTTGCGCATAATGCATGCCAGTATTTTTCAGTGGTTTTGTTGACGTCAGACAATTCGCTAACTAAAAATTAATATAATAGAATCAAAGAATGATTAAAATATTTCACGGAATCACGGTCTTGTTAGGATAGGTAAAAATTTTAGCCATCAGAAAGGTTAGCATAGTTGACACATATTGACATCACTGTATGCGACTTTTTGGAGAAAATATTCTAAATATATTTATAAAGCCTGCTAAACATTTTTCTTAAAATGTTCTTATAATCCCTATAGATTAAGGAATTTAAGGTTTTCTATCGTTTTGAAAAGAAGGTTTTGTTTGATGCTTGAACGAGAATATACTGTGTATCTTATGATGTTTAGAAGTGAATTCTATAGGGACTCAAAAGTAAGCAAAGGGTTTTTTTACTCGCTTACTGGGAGTTTAACAGGTTTCTATGAAGTTTCTATGTGTATGTAATGTATATCTGAAATGCTTTTTAATGTATCTGATTCGGGATCTTCTGGGGTTGTACAAGGTTCTTATAAGAAGAGATAAGAATTTTTTGTCCTCGATTACTGGGAGGATTAAAGGTTCCTATGAGGTTTCTATGTGGATGTAATGTGTACTTGATATGTGACAAAAAAAAGTTGTATTATTGCTGCAATTAGTTCATAGTTTAAATAACTTAATTTCACACACAGTACCTTACACATATAATCTTACGCTTAAACTCGTTAAAAAATTACAAACGCTGGAAAATCGAATCCTTCCTAAACTACCTACTCCGTATATGCCTAGCCGATGCCTTAGCCAATTGCGTTATCGAACCGCTTGAATGTTCGTTATGAAATCTCGGCACTGTTTTTTTGTTGAACGAGCCAGGATCCTTCAGGACTATATATTTATTATTTCTGGATTTCAGACATTTTATGAAAAGGTAGATTAGAAAATTGTAAGGTTCAAATTGAAAAATAAAATGTTATAAAATAAAATATTTTATTGCCGGTTGGCCCGCCTTTAAACGATATTTTTCCCTGTTGTCTGCGTATTCTATCATCCAGTTCAAGTAACTTACTGCGCCCGATCGTCAGCCCAAAACTAGTCTAAGATCGTTACAGAATAGTGTGCCCTTAATGTTCAATTTCTGTAACAGGTGTCAGATTCTATTGACGTAACACTTCTACCACTCTGTTCTATTTTAGTTACATTACGGAATTCCAGAACTGTTGCATATCCTCACAGTAACAGCGTTACAAGACACTTTGACCTTTATGTTACGTTCCTGGAATAAATTTAATATTATAGTGACATAACAGTTCTATTACTCTGTTCTATATTAGTTACATTACAGAATTCCAGAACTGTTACGTATCCTTACAGTAAGAGCGTTAGAGAACATTGTGACCTTCATGTTTTGTAATCGTTATGGCACACAATTTTAACAATGTTATGTACAAATATTCTCTTTTTGTTATGTAACATTTACAGAACATAACCGCTCGGAGGAAGGAGAAAATAGAGTATATTTTTTGAAATATTTTCAAGTGATGAATTTACGCTTGCGTGGCATCCCGCTGGTTGCCTCCATTCCATCAATGAAATCTTTCTATAGGTAAAAGCACTTAAGTTCCTTTTAGATCCCTTCAGAAATAAAATGTTGTACTCACTCGAATTTTCAGCAAATGCAGTCCTTTTAAATACTTATTATATATCCTTATAGAAATTCCGTAACAAACTTTAGTGTTTTAATGTCTGTATAAGATCCCTTTAGATTATATGCTTATTCATTTTTCCAGTAAACGCAGCCTCTTAAGTTACTCTTATATCCACATAGAAAAATTTCGCACAAAATAATTTAATGTTTTAATGTCTGTTTAAGATCCCCTTAAATCCTCTTAAGAAGAAAATTCTATACTTATTCCGTTTCCTAGTAAACGCATCCTCTTAAATTACTGCTAAATCCACTTAGAGAAATTCCGCACAAAATAAGGTAGTGCTTTAATGTCCGTTTGTTAACTGTTCCGTCCACTCAGCGCCGCCACCAAGGCAAATTGAAAAATAAACTACGCCATATTTTTTTCCTTTTTTTTTGCTAATTTTATGCTAAAAAAGTTTTTGTTGATCTTTAAACTTTGGAGAAAATGGTGGCTACGCTAGCAGGTTGTCCACTCAGCACCGCCATTTACGAAAACTCACTAAAAATTATTACAATGAGATGAACGATTAGTATAGATTTTTTTTCTGTTTTTGCTGTCTGATTAAATATAATACGTTCCACAAAAACTACCCCTAAGTCATACATACCTACACCTTGTGACCAAAAACGTTTTAAGTGTTGGAAAACCACCTTGAACAATGTGAAGATGATTTAGAACTTTAAATTAATTACATGACACTTGCAAATTTCCCTTTCATTATAATTTTCCTTAAAAGTACCCTTCCACGTGAAAGTATGCAGCAGAACATTTATATGTATGAAAAAGCATTAAAAATATTAAACCTTGGAAAACACTGTTAATTAATACTTTTTTGCTCTCCGATTATATATAATACGTTCCGAAAAACTACCCCTAAGTCATACATACCCACCCCTCCTGACAAAAAACGTTTTAAAAGTTGTAAAACCACCTTAAACAATGTAAAAATGATTTAGAACTCCAAATTATTTACATGACACTTCCAAATTTCCCTCTCATTACAATTTCCCTTAAAACTACCCTTCCACGTGAAATTATGCAGCAGAACATATATGTGTATGAAAAAAGCATTAAAAATATTAAAACTTAGTTAGAAAACACTGTTAATTAATATTTTTTTGCTCTTTTTTTGCTCGCCGATGATATATAATACGTTTCGTAAGAACTGCCCCTAAGTCGTACATACCTATCTATCGGGACCAAAAACGTTTTAAAAGTTAAAGGATCACCTTGAACAATATAAAAATAATTTAGAACTCCAAATTATTTACATGACACTTGCAAATTTCTCTCTCATTATAGTTTTCCTTAAAACTACCCTTCCACGTGAAAGTATGCAGCAGAACATATATCTGTATGAAAAAAGCATTTAAAATATTAAAACTTAGAAAACACTATTAGTTGATACTTTTTTGCTCCATTTTTTCTCTCCGATTATATATAATACGTTCCCAAAAACTACCCCTAAGTCATACATAACTACCCCTTCTGACCAAAAACGTTTGAAAAGTTGGAAAACCACCTTGAACAATGTGAAAATGATTTAGAACTGCAAATCATTTACATGACACTTAAAAGTTTCCCTCTCCTTATAATTTCTCTTAAAACTACCCTTCCACGTAAAAATATGCAGCAGAACATATATGTATATGAAAAACGCATTAAAAATAATAAAACTTTGAAAACATTGTTAATTAATGTTTTTTTGCTCTTTTTTGTTCTCCGATTGTATATAATACGTTCTTCAAAAACTACCCCTAAGTCATACATACCCACACCTCGTGACCAAAATCGTTTTAGAAGTTGGAAAACCACCTTGAACCATGTGAAAATGATTTAGAACTCCAAATTAATTACATGACACTTAACAATTTTCATCTCATTGTAGTTTTTCCCAAAAACTACCCTTTCAAGTGAAAGTATGGAGCAGAACATATATATGCATCAAAAAAGCATTACAAAATAATAAAACTTAGAAAACACTGTTATTTAATATTATTTTGCACATTTTTTGCTCGCTGATGATATATAATACGTTCCGTAAAAACTACCCCACTGTTAATTAATATTTTTTGCTCTTTTTTTCTCTTCGATTATATATTATCCTTTTTAACTTTGCAACCTTTTTCGATTAGAATTATTCTACACGGAATATTGTTAAAAAGCCATTTCTTGAGACTTGTTCTCAATCATGACAGCTGCTCAAATGAATAAGATTTCAAAATGATGAAATATTTTGTAGGAATAAAAAAAAACCTCATAAATTTTCTATATTTTTGATACCTCGCCGTACATAGATTTTAAATAGTGCACCGGTTTTTACAGTTACACGATTCATAGTTATAGTAACACGGTTTATCTCTACATCTGAAGATGTATAGATATTAGTATATTCTTTAGGATACCCAAATGAAGGTTTTAAAACAATAAAATTGCTTGCATGTATTTTTACTGCACCAAAAGTTCTCGCTTACTGCCTTATTATGAAAATTCTATATATTTCGTAACGGTTACAGGGACGTTTTTGATGATGTACTTTACAGATTATACCTTTCTGGATTTCGGGAAAATACATGGAAGACTATATTAGATGTCAGTTTTTTAAATTATCCCCTGTTTCCTTACTCCTAAAAATTTGAAATAATGGACATTTCCAAACATTCTTGGGCTCATTTCAAAGGTGCATTTCCACAAAATATCGACAGGGTATAAAAAAACTGAACATTTTATGAAGTTCATCTGATTACTACATTTAAATGAGTCCAATAACATTACAAAATAACATTATTTTTGCCGAAATTTTCTGAATGTATTTTCTATTTTTCTAGTGAATTTCGTAAATATTTGTTTTTTTTTTAATTAAATAAAGGAAATATATTTATTCCTTTTTTTTCTCTTAGAGTGATTTCAATTATTTGAAAGGGCGTAAAAAGTTAAGTCCTTATAAGAGCAGGCAAAAATTTATTTAATGCAATTAAAGAGACAGTCAAAAAATTTCGACAATCCAAATAAAATCTAAAAATTTCAACTGACCCGCATGATAAATATTTGTCACAACTTCAAAAATTGTAAGCAATTAGTAAGAGTAAGATTATGAGATTAAGAATTTAGTAAGATTACACTTATAAAACAGAACATATAAAGATATATTATATACTAATAAGATTACCGCAATATAATTAGCATGTTTGCAATCGATCAAACCCAATTTATTTTTGTGTTGGGCAGTTGATAAATAATGCCAGCAATAGAAATTGATTTGGATCCAAAGACAAAAGCTGTTTACTCTAAACAAATGTAGAAATACATCTTCTTTTCTTTTCGGATGCGTAATTAAATCTGAAATGGTAATCGCAATGATTATATTCTTAACCAAATCAGATTATGTAAGACGTAATCTCTTACATCCTTGACTAATCGATCAGCTTATAACATTATCTCCTTCAATTACGAGATT
Source organism: Belonocnema kinseyi (assembly GCF_010883055.1). Lineage (NCBI taxonomy): Eukaryota > Metazoa > Arthropoda > Insecta > Hymenoptera > Cynipidae > Belonocnema > Belonocnema kinseyi. The sequence continues at coordinate 104,850,388 of NC_046663.1, read as the reverse complement.
GTCCTCTATTCTTATGTGACGCACTTCGATAAATAGAAAGATCATTTTTATAATGGAATTCATTCATTACATTATCATTAATTTATCATTATCTCTATCTTTTACGGCCACTGCAAAATACGAAATCCAGAAGTACCCGATACAGTAGGTTTAATGCTGCTCACTGCTGCTAACCTTATTCTTAAAGCTAAAAAATTGACATTTTTCAAAAGGGTCCAGGCGATCATTTTAAATGTGGTCTAAACAATTTCATGGAGTGCCCGAAACAATAATCTATCTGAAATTATCATGTGCAGGCACCTCTCAATTAAATTTGGTTCAGCCTTATGAGTTTCGATATTGCCCGATATTATCAAATTTGTATAATAAAAATTTATTTTTACTAGAAACACAATGAAGTTAAACTTGATCTAAGTTTGCGTCCAATCGAGCCCATTCTGTTTTCTGATTAGGGCTGTCGATAAATAATTCCAGCTTCCTTAATACTATTTGTCTGAGAGATTGATACTATCATACATAATAGATCCATGACGGATCGTTAAGCTTATAAGATTATCACCTTCTGCCACGAGATTGCTAGGTATTATTATGTTGTTGGCATGAAAATTTCCACTTTGCAGTGCACTCCGATAAATAGATTTATCATTTTTATATTTGAATTCGGTCATTAAATTATCATTAACACCTACTTCCAAAATAGTAGATCCTTTGTCATTGCTCGCAGCTGCAATACCGATTCGTAAAACTCTATTTTTCCCATTGGGATAATCGTTATACTTGATAATCCAAGTTCCCGGTTTCGTTTGTGCATAATACCAGTCTGTATGGATGTCGCTTTTTCCAATCTCGAATTCTAGATCCGCTGGTGACAACGTATGCCAAATATAATTTCGTTCTTCATTACTATATTGATATGAGTCTGATCGCCTGTTTGTTTCTCCAATAGACCACTTTACTTCCGTGGGAACCGATAAATCCACGGTGACTCTGTTCTTTCCTTGAGTAATATTTATTAGTTTTTCTGACTGGAAACCAATTCCATAACCTTCTATGGGATATGTCGTTAACTTATATATTCCAGGCCTGATACGATTAAGTTTAAAGTCACCATTTACGTTCGTTTCAGTAGAGTAAGAAAAGCCCAGCGTTTGTCGGTCAAACTCTTCTGTTAAGGAAGATGAAAGCACAACCATGCTTCGAACAGGACTGGCAATCCGTCCTCTCAGCTTACCTCTTTTTAGTGGATAACCAGTTTCATTCATCCAATTATAAGGCCACAGCTTCTCTTCCACTTTACTCTGACAAATTGCATCTGCTTTCATCTCATCATCCGTTCCCTCATTGACGTAAAGCAACCAGGGACCATAAATCTTTGACCATGCTACTGGAGCAGTAACAGCTGGTGTACCGAAATGGTCTCCGATCATATAGTTGGATATCAGAGCATCCTGATGAACCAGAAGATCTTGTTTCAGAGGACCACCAGAGTGGTATTCGCGACTGGCAGAAATCAACCAAGCACCATATCCATTTTTAAATACTCCTACGTATGGTGAGTTTCGAATATACCCGGCATAATCGTACTTCGTATAGTAAGTACTATCAGCAAGTTGCCATGTAGTGTCCTGAACTAGCCTTAAATTCATCAACTCATCATTATTTGGTAAAATTCCCTGCTGTACACTATTGGTGGCCTGGTTCATGGTTCTGGGATTAAATCGATAAACGGTACGCGTTTCACCAAATGTTAGCGGCTGATCTTTATTATTTGTGACTTTCACATAGTTATAAATACCACTGATTCCCTTTTCCATTATGATGTGATATTCGTACTTGAGAAATCCTGGCACGTCTTGCAAATACATAATATGAACACGCTTTTCAGATTTTTCCAAGACTTTAAGAGAAGAAGGGAAAAATCTTCCATAAGTACCATTATGCCAGTCGAGCTTAAATGACGAATGAGGAGCTGCATTCTCTACTAGGTTCTCGCAATTTCGATATAAAGAATAAACAGTGGCATCACTGTTAAAAGTTATTTTAATTAATCCGTTATTTAGAGTGGCAATACGGTCCCTGACGTCCAAGTTTACGGTTGAATAATGATCTTTGTTTGATACGGTTTTCTGACAAGGTGTAACTATGGCTGCTGAAATAGAAAAACAGTTCTAATTATTACAAAACTTAATATGCAGAAGTAGTACTTAATGATATGTCTCCTAAGGAAACGTTTTCAATTACAGAAAATTCTGATTTTATGAAACTTTACAAAAGTTAAAAGCTCGAGGAGACAACATAGTAAATATTTTGTATCACTTTTAAAAAAAAGTTTTTTTATGAATATTATAAAATACAGATTTTTTAAAATCTTTTATAAAAAATACCTTCACATATCTCTATTCCCTTGACAGAAAATAAAAAACTTTTTTTTCATTTATGAATGAATGAGACTTTTTTCCCTTTTCAGGAGAAATAATTATTTTCCTTGTCAACTAGGCAGTGAAACTCGAAAGGGGTCTGCTGGAAAAGTAGGAGGCTTATGATCGTTCACAGGAGCGTGAGAGATAACTTTTTCTTCCCTTTTAAGGTGAAATACTTATTCTCCTTTTCAACTAGAGAGTGAAACTCTACGAGGGTCTCCTACAAAAGTTGTGTTTGGTCACAGAAGAATGACTGGTCATTGAGTCTCTTTCCTTTTCAGGAAAAATAATTATTTTCCTTGTCAACTAGAGCGCTTAACTCGAGGTGGTACTCTTGG
>NC_046663.1:104843294-104847530 GCF_010883055.1 Belonocnema kinseyi | reverse complement strand
TGAAACTCGAGAAAAGACTGGCTCCTTTTTTGACATAGTAATTACGTTTCAAAGTCAGCAATGATATTTTCAATAGAGTTCGTGCTAGTCGTACCGAAAATTTCCGACAGTAGTGTACAATAAAATGTTCATAAATAAAAATGTTCAAATAAATGATATCTACAAATTTTCTTTGAACATTTCTTTGATAGGATTTATAGTTTTCATTTTTATTGTAAAAAATGACAATATATTATATATATTATATATATTATATTATATATATAATAATTTACGAACGATACAATAAAATGGTTACTAACAAAATTCTTCGCCTAAATTAACTCTACTCAATTTCTTTCGATCATTTAATAATATAATGTGCTATTTTCAGTTTATTCGTAACAAATAACACAAAAAATATAAAATCATAGAAACTTTTTGGGAACAAGTCGCAAGATGCAGTTAAGTGTGTAAGACTCCCGTGAAGTGTGCCCCCCGAAGTTCACGTTTTTAAACTTTTTATATGCGTTTGTACGTCGTTTGTACTGTTCGTACATAGAATATTGTTTATTTCATCATCCTGGATACGAAATTAAGGCAGAAATTGATTTTGGAGGGTTAACTTCACGCATACCTTCGAAATTTGAATTTTTTTAGTTTTCTTTTTGCTAACGTTTGTACGTCGTTTGTACTGTAAAAATTTAAATTTCAGAGGGATGACACAAAATTGTTATTTGCTCCTAGTTGAGCAACCGAGAAGGTAAAAACGAAAATATTTAATGTAAAAACAGTACAAAGGACGTACAAACGTTAGCAAAAAGGAAAATTGAAATTTCGATGGGATGGCACGAAATTTTGATTTTGCCCTAGCCAGGCAACCAAGAGAATACAAAAAAAATTAATATGCAAACAATACAAGCGACGTACAAACTTTGGCAAAAAGAAAAATTAAAAAATTCGAATTTCGGGGGGATGATACGAAATTTAGATTTTCCCCTAGCCAGACAGACAAATTAGTATAAACGAAAATATGAAATGTACAAACAGTACAAACAACGTAAAAATGTTAGCAAAAAGAAAAATTCAGATTCCGGGGGGGGATTACACGAAATTTTGATTTGTCTCTAGCCGGGCAGCTAAAAGGGTACAAAAAAATATATTTAATGTACAAATAGTAGAAAGAACATACAAACGTTAGTAAAAAGAAAAATTGAAAATTTCGAATCTTGAGGGGATGGCACGAAATTCAGATTTGCGCCTAGCCATGCAACCTAAAGGATACAAACACAAATATGTATTGTACAAACAGTGCGAACGACGTAAAAACTTTAGCGAAAAGAAAAATTAAAAAATTCAAATTTCGGGGGATAGCGCCAAATTTTGATTTTCCCTAGCCGGGCAGCCAAAAGGGTACACAAAATAATTTAATGTAAAACCAGTAAAAAGGACATACAACCGTTAGTAAAGAGAAAAATAGAAAATTTTTTATTTCGGGGGGATAGCACGAAAATTTGATTTTTTCTAGAAAAGCAAACGAGAGGTTGCGAACAAAAATGTGAAATTTACGAACAGTACAAACAACGTACAAACGTTAGCAAAAGGAAAAATTAGAAAATATAAATTGTGGGGGGGGGGGGTGAGACGCAATTTTGATTTGCCTCAGGCCGGGCGGCGAAACGGGTTAAAAAATATATTTAATGTACAAACAGTACAAACGTTAGCAAAAATTAAAATTAAAAAATAAAATTTGGGGGGATAACACCAAATTTTGATTTTCCCCTAGCCGGGCAACCAAGAGAGTACTAAAGAAAATGTCTAGTGTAAAAACAGTACAAACAACGTACAGACGTATGCAAAAAGAAAATTTGAGAAATTTGAATTTCGGGGGGATGCGTGAAGTTAGCCCCCTAAATCCATTTCGCACCTAATTTGGTAACCAGGAGGGTACAGATGAAAATATTGGATGTACAAACAGTACAATCGTATGTAAAAAGAAAATTGAATAAATGTGAAATTTGGGGGGCCAACTTCACGTGAGTATGTGTAAGGGAAATGTGTCCATTCGAGACTCTTTAAAAGTGAATTTTGATGTGGTTCTGTATTTTCAATAAATACATTGTAGATCTCGAAGCGCGAGAATTGCAGATGTTACAGCTGCCATTAAAAAATTGTTTATATGATATCAGCAATAAACTAATTTGTCAAATGAATGTAAAATTTCAACTAATTTTATTGTGTAAACATGATTCTATCACGTAAAATTATTGCTAGACAGGTACAGATTTCAGGATACAAGTTTTAGGTTTTAAGATACCCCTGTAATTAACTTTGATTATTTTTTACATTCTCATCAGAGAAGGTATTAGATTTGTGTAAAATTTGACCCCCCGCCCCGCAGTTTTTGTCAAATGTCCACGTTTTGAGACCCCCTGAATCCGAAAAACAGGTTTTTACGAATGTGTCTATCTGTATGTCTGCATGTCTGTATGTCTGTATGTATGTATTTCTGTCTGTGAACTCGATAAGTTTTTAAAAAATTAACCTTTAGATTGGCCTTTGGTACACTTGTCCTAAACTAAAAGTCAAGTTCCTTAGCCAGCCATTTTGGATAAAAATCCAAAAAGTGGCCAATAGGATGCGTAGTTATGACTTTAATCATGAAAAACGTCACAAACATTTTTAAAAAATGTGCCCGCTGCGTGGACACATTCTTATTACAACTTTTGTCTTTTAATTTCTTTTTCGTCTCGTGTGTAGGGTTTCAACAAATTACACTTTTCATGTTTTTAATGCTATTTTATATATTTAAAACTAAAAACAGAACTATCAAAAAATTATTCATGACATATAAATCATTTTTACATTCTCATCAGAGAAGGTATTATATTTGTATAAAATTCGACCCCCCTAGTTTTTGTCAAAACGTCTACGTTTTCAGACCCCCTGAAACCAAAAAACTGGTTTTTACGAATGTGTCTATCTGTATATCTATCTGTGTGTCGTTATATCTATCTTTATATCTGTCTGTGCTTTTGCTACACTCTTTTAGTGTCCTAAGCTAAATGCCAATTTCGTTTGTCAGACATTGTGGATAAAAATACAAAAAGTGAGTCCATTTTGAAAAATTTTGATTACACATTTTTTTCGATTCAAAAATTCTCTATAGAGTTGTTCATAGTAATTGGAAAGAAAATTTTTACTTTTCGATACTTTTTTAATTTTTTCGAAAAATTGAACATTCATATTTTGACCGCACAAACACTAATCAAAAAATCGAAAATTTTATTTTGCGATCCAACTATGCAAGATAGGAAAAAAAATGATAAGACACACATTGTGCACCCAAAAAATGCCCACAAATTTGGTATTAATCACTTTTTTTTAGATGTTAAAAAACGGTAAGGCTGCTCAGTAGACCGTATATGTAAGGTTTAAATCACAAACTAAACATTGGAAATGAGTAAATTCAGTTTATGGAAAAACGACAAAAGTTGCAATAAAACGTTTAATAACCAATTTTTTTAAGAATGCGCATTTTTTCAAACGGGACAATGAAACTTCGTCTGTTTTAATACAAATGCAAGTTACAAATTAGAACAATATGAATTTATAAGAATGATATAAAATTTCAGGGATAAACTCGAGATCAAAGCACGAGATACGTGATGAGAATGTGTTCGTTAAAGCCGAAGGAGCTTTAACAATGGAGAATTTACAATTACCAAATTTGTGTGGTCGATGATTTCACCTTTAGTTTTAAAAAGTTTATGCAGAAAGATCGATCGCGTAGAACGAGGTAAATACATTATCGAGCACGTAGCGCGAGATAAATATATTATCGAGCGCGAAGCGCGAGAAACAACAGTCGCGCGCCCTAGGCGCTTTCAAACATGGTAGAGGCACAGGGGTTAGTTTTTAAGGGTTGCAATTGGTTGCACAAATTTGAACAAATTAAGACGAAAATAATGCACCCATATAAAGTTGATTTTGGATAATGTCGGGGCCAGCGAAACGTTTTGCTGTCCCCGCCATGGTGTTTTCCTCTCAGGGGGTAGTTTTTAGAGGTTGAAGTTTGTTGACAAATTTGAACAATTTAAAACGAAAACAATGCAACCATATAAAGTTGCTTTTGGATAATGCCGGGGCCAGCGAGGCGCACAGTGGGGTGAAATCGGAAAACGAGGTTCAAAATGACATTTAGAACGCAATTATGCACCGATTTTAGAATTTTTTTTTTGAAAAATTCAGAACTAA
>NC_046663.1:104838728-104843194 GCF_010883055.1 Belonocnema kinseyi | reverse complement strand
ACAATTAACTATGCAAGTTAAGAATTTTTTTATATTTCTTATACCCCTGTGCACTAAATTCAAGGAACGAGAAGTATAAGAAAAATTTTGTCTAGAAGATAACAAATGAAATTAGAAAAATCGACATTTTTTTCGATGTTTGCATTAAAATAAAAATTAAATTAAAAAAATATAAAAAAATCTACTCTCACCATTTTCTGAAAAATTTAGTTCTGAATTTTTCAAAAAAAAAAAATTCTAAAATCGGTGCATAATTGCGTTCTAAATGTCATTTTGAACCTCGTTTTCCGATTTCACCCCACTGTGAGGCGTTTCGCTGGCCCCGCCATGGTGTTTGCCGCACAGGGGGTGGTTTTAGGGGGTGCAGTTGATTGCACAAATTTGAACTAATTAAGATGAAAATAATACATCCATATCAATTTTTTTGGATAAAGTCGGGGCCAGACAAACGTTTCGCTGGCCCCACTATGGTGTTCTTCGTACGGAGGTTCGTTTTTAGGGGTTGAATTTGGTCGCACAAATTCGAAAAAATCAAAACAAAAATAATGCACCCATATAAAGTTGATTTTGGATCATTTCGGGGCCAGAGAAACGTTTCGCTGACCGGCCATGGTGTTTTTCGTACAGGGGGTAGTTTTTAGGGGTTGGAGTTGGTTGCACAAGTTTGAAAAAATTGATACGAAAATAATACAACCGTGCAAAGTTCATTTTGGATAATGTTGGGCCAGCGAAACTTTTTGTTGTCCCCGCCATGGTGTTTTCCTCTCAGGGGGTAGTTTTCAGAGGTTGAAGTTTGTTGCAAAGATTTAAACAAATTAAAACGAAAATAATTCAACCATATAAAGTAGATTTTGGACAATGTCGGGACAAGCGGAACATTTCGCTGACCCGCCATGGTGTTCGCCTAACAGGGGGTGTTTTTTAAGGGTTGCACTTGATTGCACAAATTTGAAAAAATTAAGATGAAAATAATACATCCATATCAATTTTTTTTGGATAATGTCGGGGCCAGATAAACGTTTCGCTGGCCCCACCATGGTGTTTTTCGTACAGAGGTTCGTTTTTAGGGTTTGAAGTTGGTTGCACAAATTTGAAAAAATCAAAACGAAAATAATGCACCCATATAAAGTTGATTTTGGATAATTTCGGGTCCAGAGAAACGTTTCGCTGGCCCACCATGGTGTTTTCCGTACAGGGGGTAGTTTTTAGGGGTTGAAGTTGGTTGCACAAATTTGAAAAAATTGATATGAAAATAATACAACCGTACAAAGTTTATTTTGGATAATGTCGGGGACAGCGATACTTTTTGCTGTCCCCGCCATGATGTTTTGCGTACGGGGGGTAGTTTTTAGAGTTTGAAGTAAGTTGCGCAAATTGGAACAAATTAAGATGAAAATAATACATCTATATAAATTTTATTTTAGATAATGCCAGAGACAGTGAAAGGATAACAAGTTATTGATTCTCATTCAGCATTCCCATACCTCGAAAGGATATTTTTATTTTTGTAAAAAATCAAAAACTCTACTTCTAATCGCTACTGCAGACCGATATTTAAAACCTATGAAATTCTACACTGTTCAAAGTTTCTGTTGTGATTTCACAATAAATGTAATAAACTTCCATTACATTTATTGTGAAATCGCAACAGAAATTTTTAACAGCGTATGATTGAGATAATCGCATTGATAATCGCATCGCAATCGTATGATTGAGATAATCTTTAGCGCTTAGAGTTCAAGCGTTGCGTTAAGAGGTCGATATATATAATTAAAATATTATTTAAGGACCGATGCTGCCCTAAAACAGTTAATGTTAAAGTTGATGCAAAATATTTAGCGCTTAGCGTTCGATCGTTGCGAGAAGAGGTCGATATATTTTATGATTTAGATAATTACACTTTTGATCAAAACCTTATTTTAGAACCGATGCTCTCCTGAAACAGGGAGTGTTGCAGTTAATTTGAAATATTGACCGCTTCTCGTTCGAACATCGTAAGAAGTAGGCAAATATATGATTCGAACAATCGAACTTGATACTGACTTTATTTAATAACCTTTTCTGCACTGAAACAGTGATGTTGCAGTAATTTTCAAATATTGAGCACCTTGCGTTCGAACGTTGCAAGAAGCGGGCGATTCTTATGATTGGCATTACCGCAGTTGATACCATCCTTATTTTATGATTGTTGCGGCCCTTAAATTGTGAATGTTGCAGTTTAGTCCGAATATTGAGCGCTTAGAGTTCGGCCGTTGCGAGAAGTGCGCTCTCGGTGACGGGCGCAATGTTTGTCGCATTTTAATTCGTGATACTGATTTTGTAGTCGTCTTTGCTTTTAATTCTATACGGATATATATAAATCCCTGATTTTGAGCGCTTGGCGCGGCATGGCATTAAAACTGTCCATTTTAGTTGTTAACATTTTTTAATATAAATTGCATTGGGCCCTTATAACCTTCAAAATTACCAAGTTATAACCGAATCCACCGAAAGACATTTTTCCATGAATTCTGTGCGGGATACTTTATTTATAACAAATAAATGAAATAATAAACAAATTATTAGTGTTCTATGAGTCCCTAAGCGTTCCTTTAAGATCATATAAAATTTTCCTGATCAGTTATTAAACCGTAAAATATTTTTATGTACAAAATTTCAGGTTATCCATACTTTGAGTGGAAGAATTATTAATAAACAAATCGAGGAGACACAAGTTCGGAGCGTCAAGCTGAACGAAAAAAGTAAATGTCTTTCCACTGTGTGTCATGAGTACGGTACGTTTGTTTAGAGAGATTAACAGTTTATAGTCTGTTCATTTTAGAAATGAGGTTTGCAATAATACAATCACCTATTTCATTCAAAATCTCCTTTACATTTAATTTTTTAAATAAAATTAATAGAAGTTGAAGGCAGCGAGAAAAAAGCTTTCAAGATTAAGCAACAAATAAATTATTAAACTGTATCCATGCATATATGATGTTCGGTTCAATTTAAATAAATATATACATTATATTAAATACGAGATATTAAATCTGTTTTCTCATTTATCAATCTTGTCAGTGAATTTTTACCAAGTTATTCCCTCAAACATTTTCATTAAAATTACCATCACTTTTTGAAAATATTTCCTGAAAAACTTGAAATTGTTATTACTTTAAAGTTACACAGATTCTTTACTATTCAACAAAAGTTGAAGTCTTACATACTTTAATTATTATTATGTTTATTTTGGATGTTAGTGATATATTTTTTATTAACTCTTCTGACCATGTATATATGTTAAATATTTTTGTCATTGAGGCCTTAAATATTATTAATTTTTTCATTCGCTACAGTAATAATTTAACAATAAATCCTTTTTTGGCTAACTTTAACAAATAATGAAATCAATAATATCAGCAATATAAATCATAGAAATATAAAGTTCGAACTGCTTTCAAAATGTATCTCAAAATTAAATTTTATTCATATCAAATTACATATTTTCATGACGTTTTCTTTTTTTAAGTAATTAGTAATAATTACTCTTATTTTTTCATATTTTTCTGTTTATTTGCAAACAGGATAAAGGTTTTAATTATTTTTGCTTTTTCTAAATGCAATTCAATGGAAAAGTCAAAATTACTTTTTGTGGCGCCCATCTGTTGATTAGTTTGACCGACATTTCCCCTCCGGATCGTCAGAGAATTATTTCCGGAGCGATGTATGGGGCTGAGAAGAAGCTAGAGCTAAAACTTAACGTACATTGGAGATTTTATCCGATACAATTAATAGAAAAATGATATATAATCATAGTATGAAGCCTCTGTCTCTAAAACAGGGTATGGAAAACTCGAAAGGCTTGCAAAATTCAGGAAAACTCATTCAAAAACTGCATTTCATGGACTATTTTAATGTATAGTCTGACATATATTTCGAAATAGAGGTTAGGTACATCAAAATGTTTAAGTCAAAAGTTGTAGAGGGCAAAAAGGATTACGCAAAGGTATCAAAGACTTTGACTTTGAATGCAATTTTCAAGGTCATTTAGAGGTCAAAGTGATTTTTTAAAATGGAAACCGTTATTTTAACACCAGATTTGAAAATACGAGAAATGATCATTTCGTAAAGATTATAACAAGGTCAAATATGTAAAAATATCTGAATTCCTTTATAGCTTTCAATACTTCCTATTTTTAGCACTACCCAAAAACAGCGACGTGGACATAAGAGGATTATGTTCCCTTTGGGGTGCTTGATTAAGATGAGTATATGTGATATACACACCAAACTTTTACTTTCAGTCACCCCATTCTCAGCCTTTCCTAGAACTGCTGGCTCCCACAGTTTCTCAGGGGAGCAGGGCGAGATCGTTTATGATATTATAATGATATATAATTAAAAATTTGTCATAAGGACAACCGCAGGATTTCGCCGGGAGCGGGTGCTAATCTGAAAAATTGCACCCGCTTCCAGCGAAATCGCGG
>NC_046663.1:104821744-104838628 GCF_010883055.1 Belonocnema kinseyi | reverse complement strand
ATGAGACGTTTGTATCTGCTTCGGAGAGTTTCCTTTATAGATGTCACATCCTGAATGCGGCTCTGTGGCACGCCCAGGTATGTATAAGTCTCTCCAGCGCAAGGGTGTCGTATTGCGCTTCTATCAACGAGCTCAGGATCTTCAGGGATGCCATTAAGTTTTTCTCGTTTCAAATAAACCTTGGCGCATTTGTCTAACCCAAATTCCATTCCAATTTCCTTAGTATATCGTTCGACAATCCCCAGAGCTAGACGCAGTTGCTCTCTGTTTTTAGCATAGATCTTAAGATCGTCCATGTAAAATACATGAGTGACCTTGTACTTTCGATCTGCAGGTTTGCCGCACAAGTACCCGTCGGAATGGCGCAGTGCTAGAGATAGTGGCAATAATGTAAGGCAAAAGAGGAGTGGGCTCATGGTGTCGCCCTGAAAGACACCTCTCTGAAACGTGACCTTGTTAGTTGCCACACAATTTTTGCCAAATGAGATAGTAAATCTGGTTTTCCAAAGCGGCATCAATCTCTCTATGCATCCAACTATTTGCAGATGAACCTTTAAGATTTCGAAAAGGCAGAGGAAAAGTCTATGGGATGTAGAATCGAAAGCTTTCCGATAATCAATCCAGGCCATCGATAGGTCACGCTAGTTGAATACTGCATCTTGCAGACACATCAATCGATGAGCAGGTTCTCCCGACATCCGGCTGCGCCTTTCTTTGAGCCTCGTTGTTCATACATTTGTTGCCACACAAATTCAATTGCCCGAACAATCCTATCATTTAGGATAGCTGTGAATATCTTATAAAGTGTGTTCAGACAAGTTATTGGCCTGTAGTTCTTCAGGTCAGCTAAGTTGCCTATTTTTGGCAGGTGTATTGTGCGCCCTTCCAATAACCACTCTGGAATCGGCTCTTCCGACTTCAAATATGAGGTGAAAATACGGGCCAAATGCTGAAGGGTTGCAGAAAACTTCTTCTACCAGAAGGTTTTGATACAATCTAGTCCCGGTGCGGAATAGTTCTTCATCCCTCTTAATAATTAATTCTCTCAACAATATGCTGCCTGATGGTCAGCAGCTTTGACTTGTTAAGTGTGTGATAACGGGTCCGGAGTTCGCGCGCGAACTTTCGAACCTTGGCGGTAAAATTCCTGCCAGATGTGATATAGTCAATCACACATTGAATGCGGGACGCGTACTATCTTGCCCAGCCTATCTTTATGGCAAGTTGATGCATTCGTCTTTTGGTCTTTGGTTGGCTTTGTTTTACGGTTCGCATCGGCCAAAGGTCTCGCTGCATTATACACACAATAATTGATAGCCCAGAGGTCGGATTCACCGGAAAAATTTCCACAAAGCTCGTCATCCATTTCAGCCAGATCATTAGGCTTAAGGGAAACCTTGGTGTTGATGTTTCTTCGGGTGGTAAAGCATCGCTCTTCATCTATTGGATGCCTGCCCGCGGTCAGTCTTAGTTTCGCCTCTCTTTCTTTGTTGCCGGCTAGTTCTATCTGTGGTAGTGTATGCGTTCCTCTTACATAGCCCCTTTTACGGAGTAGTTCAGCATGGTTTCGCAGACGTTGCTGCGAAAAGTGCGATAGCTCCGAGTGTTTCTCGCACCACAGAGCATGCAGCCGTGCCATGTAACCCCGTTCACGGGCCACACTCGCATCGTAGCAGCCTAGCAAGTCGTGATTCAGTTGCTCCATCCACCTAATGGTAGCGAGATCCCGCCGATGCATCGCATTGAATCCATTTTCATTGGCTCCCCCAGCTCTAGATTGGTCGGCATTGTTGGCCGACCCATTATCGGGAGCCTTGCGCGTTCTGTTGTTTTGAACCGCACTTACTACAACAATGTTTGGTGTTGTCATTGTTGTTCCCACGAGAAGCTAGGGAAAGGGGTTCCTCCATCCTTGTAGAGCCCCGCATGCAAGGATCCCTTGGTACAGGGACCCTCTATCCGCAACCCGAGGACGCGTTTGGTGGCTTTGTCATAGGCCCTTCGGCTTGATTCTAGAGGAATCAAAACCGAACTGAATAAATAAATAAAAATAAATAAATACAATGTGTGTGTGTGTGTGTGTGTGTGTGTGTGTGTGTGTGTGTGTGTGTGTGTGTGTGTGTGTGTGTGTGTGTGTGTGTGTGTGTGTGTGTGTGTGTGTGTGTGTGTGTGTGTGTGTGTGTGTGTGAAACGATTCAGACAGCCCTCACTGTTTACGTTTCGATGCGGCGGCCCTACCCCTGTTTAAAACAAAAGAAAGCAATTATCCTTGAACTCCATAACGGAAGATGCCATCTACACTTTACCCCAGATTCAGGATTTAGGTTTAGGGTAATGCCGTTCGGCCTTAAGAACGCCCTAATAACCTTCCAATGCCTGATGAGGCAAACCGTCCTTCGGGGTTATATCAATACATTCTGTATTGATTCTGTATGGATTCTGTATTGATTCTGTATTGGCAGGAATACCTCCTTCATTTAAATCTGGTCCTTGAGAGACTAGAAATACATAAGCTCACTTGCTTCATAGATAAGTGTCACTTTGGCCAAACGCAATTGCGGTATTTGGATCATTTCATTTCCTCCCAGCATAACGAACCCCAGGAAGAACATGTGTAGGCAATCCTTCAAGCTGCTCCACCACAAGCACGTCGTGAGCTTTAGCAGTTTCTTGAAATGCGTAACTGGATCCGGCATCGTTATTAGCGGTAGTACAGGTTCCCCCTATGAGCAAGAGGGAAGAACGGGTGCGGGGCGGTCGGAGTTGCAGATATAACTACCGAAAAGCTAGTTTATAAGCTGTTTAAGTATATAGCATTCAGAGAAAAATACCGATAATGTAGGTTAGGCTCGACGTTATGTCGATAGTGAGTTTCTTAGGCCAAGGGAGTGCGAGCTGTCACTTAAGGAAACAACAGGCCCCAGGAATTGTCACGAAACAAAACGATAAATTGTTAAAACAATTGTCCTCACGACTTCCTGTTGTCCCCCTAAGAAATGACAGCTCTCAGCCTCTACCTTATTAGAACGTTCGCGCGCTCAACCCCCCATTTCTTATTAGTACGTAAGTTACTCCACGCGCGGGGTGACGAACGGGTCCCAGGACGAGATTCAGTCCCGCGGTCTCTTGACCTCTCGGTGCGTTACTCAGCCAGTCCGTCTCCGGCTGTAGCGCGGTAAGCATCTCGCTCTACTCTGGACATTTCCCACCGTGCTTTTCACTCGTCAGTTCGCGATAGTCGGCAGTTGAATTGTTACTCCGCAGAATCGGAGCGAAAATTCGCAATTCTTTTGATACCCGGGGTCTATCTCACGATTCTCCCATAGGATCCGAGAGGACTTAAATTACTTTCAATAAATATCCCCTGGATCACTATCCTCTCTGGAAGATCGGGACTTAACCATTCAAATTAATTCTGAGCTTTTCTCTCACGATCCTCCTAGGGGATCGGAGAAGTAGAAATTTAACTTAATTAAATGACTTACCACTAAGGGCGATCCCCCCTGTAGTAACGGGGTTAAAAGTTTGGCCTCTTCTGGTTTCTGGTTCCTTTTTTTCCTTAATCACGATTCTCACGTAATATCGAAGCATAACCTTGATTCTTTCTGTTTGTTTTTTCCTTCTACACGGTTTTGACGGACCGGCCCTCCCAGAAACCCAGCCACAATAAGCGCTGCACCGAACTACGTCGTCGGATCTTCGAAGAGCTTAAGCGGAACTCGGCAGCCGAGTTGCATATACCTCGCACGTGGCGCAAGAGGCCCACGAAGAAACAAGGACGACGACAGGTTGGTCCACCGAACTCCGGGACTGTGCAGAACAGTCCCCCGAAGAAGGCCCAGAATAATGAGTCCCGCTTTCGTGAGACCGAAGACGTTTCGCTTGAAGAGGCTCTTGAGTTTTTTGCGGCCCTGCCTCCCCCGCCGCAGCTTTAGAGCAGAGGACTTCCCCAATCCGGGCCTAATCCCCCGAACGGAAGGCTCCCTCGCCGCGGAAGCAAAAGGGGTCCGAATATCCGACAGGGCATGTGGGCGGTCCAACCAGAGTCACCGCCATCCCGAGGACAAAACTATAGGACCTGCGAGCCGCTCTCCACCGGGATTTAGCCCTTAAGGCGGCATTGGCCAAAGACCTAGTCACAAAGGTATGGGCTAGATCTCAAATCGGCACTTTTGAAAAAGAATCCCCTTACCCGACCTCCCGGCGTGAGAGCTCGGTCAAGGAATCCCATGGGGTGTCCCCAAGGGCAGAGACGTCATCCCTGCAGCGATTCTCGAAGTGAAGAGCGATCTCCCAAAACTTTCGCCCACGGACAGGTCCTACCGCCCCCCCTCCCATTAAAGATCAGCTCAGTGATAATACGTCCGGTCAAGCGCCCTATCAGTGTTTAATCTTTCAGTGGACGCTCTAGTTGGCTGCACACCATTAAGCACGACAGTGCTCGCCGTAACCTTTTCCGGTCACAGTAGAGCGAAGCAACGGATTCTCTCGGAGGATCATCTCGGGGTTTTCCTATAAAATTTTGAAGATCGCAACCCGATTACCTCTCGATCCTCTCCGAAGGATCGAAAGCCGTATTCCAAACCCAAGTATGTAACCTTGTTTTCCTATATCCACACGTTTTTAGGGGGACCTAAATTTCGCCCTACAGTCTTACTTATTTAAAGAACGCAAACTTTCGATCCTCCCAGTAGGATGGGAGGCCGTATTTAAGACCTCAAGTAGGTAATAAATTATTGTTCTCCTGCAACAACAATGGTGTTAAGCTTTTGCAAGACATGAACAAAATGTTAAATGTCCGTCCTCTCAAGTATTGAGAAGTGTTCTCAATGCTAGTGTGAATGGTCAAAATCCATACATCAAAATAATAGACGCAGACGTTGAAAATGATTTGAGCCTTTTAATCAAAGGAATCAAATAGTAAAAAGCAAGGTGTCTCACTTTAATCAAGCACCCAGAATAGTGAGAGGCAAGGGGACTTATTTTAACTAAGGACCCCAAAGGGAATACAATCTTTTTACGTTCACGTCGTTTCTGTGTAGTGCTAAAAATAGGAAGTATTTAAAAATACGATAGAGTTCAGCCATTTTTGCCTATTTGACCTTCATTTCAACTTTACGAAATGATTATTTCCCACCTTTTCAAGTACAGGGCCAAAATAACGGTTACCATTTAAAAAGTTCACTACATCACTATAGCACGATCGTATACACAGATCCGGGGGCTCTTATGGGGGAGAAAGTTCTATTTTTAGGGAATTTCTAGAATTTTCTAAGACTTTTAGGGCTGGTTCCACCAACCTCGGTTAGAAAGTTAATCCTCCGTTACAGCTAGTTACACGTTCCACCGCTTTTTAACGGCAGGTTAATTCGCGTTAACCATCGTTAAATCTAACCGGTCAAGATTGGTCGGTTAGGGCGACTTAGTCGTCCTTTAACCTAAAAAGTGCAGTGTCTATGTGAGATATGGGGTTTTTGGAAAAAGTTCTAAGGTCGCCTGATGGCAGATCACAGATAACAAGAATAGAACACGAATGAAATACAAATATAACACGAAGAAAACATACATAAAAATTCACTTATTTTAGGTTAGTGTGAACACGAGCGTGGCGTGAACCTTACCTGGATTTGGCGCGCAAGCCTATATTGCTTTGCTTTACACTCATCCGACGGGTAGCCAATCACGCGAATGATTTAAAGTAAAATTGGAGTTATTTCGAAACGACACTGGTTAGCTAACCACACCCTCTAAAAATGTGGTGGACCGCGCAACAAGACAATCCAAGCTTAACTATGGCGTTAACTTTAATCCGTCGTCAGTTAACGAATGATTTAACCGAAAGACAGAGTCTTCATATTATGATTAAATATCATTTTTCTATTAATTAAATCTCATAAAAATATTTTAACTGAAAACAGAAGCCCGAGGGTCACCTTTATAAAGACCCAGGTTATGTTCTGAACCTTTGAATAATATTGAACAACCCCTAAAATTTAAACATATCACTTTTAACGAAACAATTCGAAAGTATGTCCATGTAAAACAGCCATAAAATATTTAAATTGAAAATAGTTGCACAATCCACCGTTAAGAGACGACCAATAATATTCGACGATCCCTTGAAATTCGCCCCTATCACTTTTAACAAAACATTTCCAAAATGTCTTCATGTAAAACAGCCGTAAAATTTTTAAAAGAAAATAGTTACCCCCAAAAACAACCCCTTATTTATTTTGCATACTTATCCGCCTTATTGGATCCGCCATTTTGTTTTCTAAATTTTGGATTTCGGATTCGTAATCAGCGACCCCAAAAACCCCCGAGTAACATCATTTCGCCCATTTTATACATTTGGCCAGCCTTTCGCGATTCGGTCCCACTGTGAAACGATATATATGTAAAAAAATCAGAGAAAATAGTACAGGATACGTAATATACTTACACATAAAGGCCCTTATTACAAACAGTTCTTTACAAAATCATCTGTCTAAAGTTCCGAGAGAGAATGATCTTAGAATAGGTGGAAGCTCAGCGCATAATAATAAGTGGTAGGTGTAGAGGAGGGGTGTTTGTGCACTTGTAAATTTTAGGACAACGTGCCCGCTGAAAGCTAAATAAAGAATAATGCCACAGGAAACGTTTATTCTTTATATCGAGGACATTACTTTCTCATAGTTTTAGCCAATTTGATGAAGAAATTTTTTTAATATGTTTTGTGCGGGGTCCTTCAAAATTAATTTTTAAGTGTTTTCAGAACTTTTAAATATTTTAATAAAATTGAAATACTAATTTTTTTTATCAACAAATTTGAACTTCCAACGCTTTTAGCTTTAATTGCTCAGGTGTTCAAGTCTGCATTTTGAAATTCTTTAAATTAAAAATGTAAGCTTAAAAATAAAAATCTAAAGTTGAACATTTTTAAATTAAGATATTTTCGAATTATGCATCTTAGAGTTAATGGTGTCATAATTGAAAAAATAACAATTAAACTAATTATTTTAAAAGGTGTTAAAATCGAACTTGGATAGATTTTTGTTTTAAATATCTGCAAAATTTCCGGTTAAAGAATAAATTCTGTAACATACTATTTTGATCCACCTGATTTCACTTCGGCTAAAAGCTTATATTTCGCTTCGAAAAATAAACTCTTCCTCATAACTTAAGCACTGAGTAACTGAAAGCGAACTTAAGCAAATGTCCTGCGAAAATTTTTGCGACTGGCTGAAAAACCTTGTCCTCTAGATCGCAAACTTTTATAGCGTGACTCTACTGTAAAACGAGATAATATACAATTTTCTCAAATCTTTTATGAAATCACGTAACTTTATATTCTTAACCATGATTTAGAAGATTGAATCTCTTGACTAAATATTATAGATCGTAATGTCGAAAATTTAAAAAAAACTTTGTTTATTAATTTTTTGCAACAGAATGATGGAAAAGAAACAAAATACTAATCTAATCATATTGATATTGATGTCTTTATAACTTTATTACAATCTTGTATTTTAATTGTTAAACTTTAATGATATACCTTAATTTTGGATACATACCCTGGCGGACCGAAGGAACCGAATGGAGCCTCTACAAAGTACCCGTAAAGACCCCATAGGGTCCCTATTCGGTTCCTTTGTAAAAACCTCGAAAAAATAGCGATATAAACTTTTAAATTGTTGAAGTTCGGATTCTACGTTGAAATTCCCTATAGAAGGTCACGGAATAATCGCAATAGTTTTTTTGCAACGGTAAAAAGTACAATATAAGACGTATAACGACTGTTGACTGCTATACGGTAAATGTGTTAAAAATATCACGTAAAAGTATCGGTTTAAATCTCCTCTATTCCATGTAACAGACTCCCACAGTGGGAGTCTGTCCACAGTGGAAGTCTTTCAACATTAGGAGTCTGTAAACCATCGGCTAATAAACAGACGAATCGTTTAAGCGGGCACATCAGCAAAGGAGATAGAAGAGCAGAGGGGGAGCGAGATAAAATTTTATTTTTAAACTTTGCGCACAACATACTATTTGAGCTATTATGGATGCACTTGAAGTCACCTCCAGCAGAAGTTAATGACATTTTTAAAAATTTTTAACGCTGCAATAAAAAGTATAGCGATTAATCCGTGAGTTTCTGATAGAGAATTTAACGTAGAATCCGAATTTCAATATTTTAAAAGTTTATCTTGCTGTTACTTTGAGTTTTTTAAAAAGGAAACGAATGAGGACCCAGTGGGGTCTTTACGCGTAAGGATCCTCTAGGGAAGGATGCGCCAATGGTCCCCCTCCATAGACCCGTGAAATGTGGACAGGAAGTAACGTCAGACTCCCTAAGCACGATCGTACTTTTAACCTCATCTTTGCTCAGACTGAATTCAAGGTTGTGTCATACACATATATTTACACACTGCACCGACGGACAGCTGCCTCCCACTACCCCCACCTAACCGGACCGGAAGTCTCTAGTGAACTCAGCTCGACCAATCCGTATTAGACACATGGTTTGTCGCATCCTTCCCTAGAGGATCCTTATTTACGGGTACTTTGTAGAGGCTCCTTACGGTTCCTTCGGTCCGCCAGGGGGTCGAAGTGAACCTGATGAAAAAGGCCTTCAAGAGAACTCTGCAAGCTTTTGTGGAGCTAAGTGAGGAGTTAGCCGCAAGGCTAACACGAGCAGAGTTGTGTGTGTGTGTGTGTGTGTGTGTAGCGTGTAGCAAGGGTTTCTGCTGAATATGGTTACAAAAATAAATAGGCAGTCGCGGACAATTTTCCAGGGGTGGTCGCGAAGGAATTAAACCCAGAACGGAGGTGTGAAAACCGTGCCGAAAGCTGAATAGCACCTGGGTGAGGTGTCTAGAACGGTGACTCTGGGATACCGGTCGACCTCTCATAGTACGCAGCCTTATCCTTGCATGCGGGGCTCTACAAGGATGGACGAACACCTTTCCCTAGCTTCTCGTGGGAACAACAATAACAACACCAAATACAGTTGTAGTAAGTTGTGTAATAAGTTCTAGAGCTGGGGGAGCCAATGAAAATGGATTCAATGCGATCGATCGGCGGGATCTAGCGACCTTAGGGTGGACGGAGCGACTGAATCACGACTTGCTCGAGTGCTACGATGTGAGTGTGGCCTCTGAACGGGGTTGCATGGCACGGCTGCATGCTCTGTGGTGCGAGAAACACCCGGAGCTATCGCACTTTTCGCAGAAACGCCTTCGAAACCATGCTGTACTACTCCGAAAAAGGGTCTCTGTAAGCGGAACGCCTACTCTACCGCAGCTAGAACAAGCCGTTAACAACGAAAGAGAGGCGACACTAAGACCAACCGCGGGCAGGCATCCAATAGAGGAAGAGCGATGCTTTACGACCTGGAGAAACATCAACACCAAGGTTTCTCTCAAGCCTAAATATCTGGCTGAAATGGATGACGAGCTTCGTGGACATTTTTCCGGAGAATCTGCCTCTGGGCTATCAATTATTGTGTGTATAATGCAGCGAGAGCTTTGGCCGATGCGAACCGTAAACAAAACCAACGTTTGATCATAAGACCAATAGACGAATGCATCAACTTGCCATAAAGATAGGCTGGACAAGAGAGTACGCGTCCCGCATTCAGGGTGTGATTGACTACATCACATCTGGCAGGAATTTCACCGCCAAGATTCGAAAGTTCACGCGCGAACTCCGGACCCGTTATCACACACTTAACAAGTCAAAGCTGCTGACTATCAGGCAGCATATTGTTGAGAGAAAACGGATACTATCTGACGCTAAGAGAACTCTAGAGCGGAGGGAGAGGTGGGTCAGAAAAATCAACAGTTTCTCTCTGACCCATCTCGACTCTTCCAAGACCCTCCAGTTACTGTCGAACACCAACCCAAACCAGAGGAGGTCGAAGTATTTTGGAGAGAAGTCTACGAATTGCAGCATAGACTGGACGAAGACTCAGAAAATATAAATAACTTTAAGGAGCTATGTGATGCCCTCACAACACCTGATAAAGAATGCCCATCCATCACTACCGAGGAGGTGAAAAAAGTATTAAGAGGGATGAAGAACTATTCCACACCAGGACCAGATTGTATCAAAACCTTCTGGTGGAAGAAGTTTTCTTCAACTCATCAGCATTTGGCCCGTTTTTTCACCTCATATTTAGAGTCGAAAGAGCCGATTCCAGAGTGGTTGGTGGAAAAGCGCACAATACTCCTACCGAAAATAGGTAACTTAGCTGACGCGAAGATTTACAGGCCAATAACTTGTCTGAACACACTTTATAAGATTTTCACAGCTATCCTAAATGATAGGATTGTTCGGGCAATTGAACCTGTGTGGCAAGAAATGTATGAACAACGAGGCTCAAAGAAAGGCGTAGCCGGATGTCGGAAGAACCTGCTCATCGATAAATGTGTCTGGAAAGATGCAGCATTCTACCAGCTTGATCTTGCTGTTTTTAGAGTTTTTGTTGCATGCTACGGAAGGGGTACTGTTTGGATACTATAAGGATACTCGGTAGTGTATTCTTTCCGTGCACTCGGTCTGCTAGGGCTGCGCTGGAGAGGAGGGAGGACCTGAATAGACCATACAGCAACCGGAGTAGAAAGCAGAGAAAGCGGCAGAAAACAAAAAACCAGCAGGCACTTCGACAGTGAAGAAAACGACACCCCGTAAAGTAATGCGAAAGTGGTTTCCAGGTGGATTCCTGCCAAGAAGAAAGGGTGTTATTTTTTAGTAGGTCGTTGCTAGCGTAATTATAATGATCAAATTAAGATCTTCGTTTATATTTATATATTTTAATATCGTTGTAGTGATGCTATCAAAATCCCCACACTACTTAGAAGTGCGAACCCATCTCGGTGTATTGTTAGAACATTTTTCACCAACCCTCGTAAAAAACAATGTAACAGACCATAATGTCTACCTCTCCCCATTTCCTTCAAAAAAGCAATTAAGTTTTATTAACTTTTTGCTAATAAACAACCCTTTGTTATTTAAATCACTCTGTGTTTCGTAAAAATTGGAGTGGGGGGGAGGTAGTCCGTTAAAGAAAATAGCTTCGCTCTCCTAGTCGAAAATACAATGTCCGCCATGGCCAAGTTTTAACTGAAATTTTCAGTTAAAACAGGAAATTGGATTGAATAATAGAAATTGATTGAGTTTTTGCAAAAGCACTTGTAGAAGCGTATAATTATTTGTATAAAAGTATAAAACATGATATATTTTCTTTTATTTATAGGGTTCTAATCTCATCACTTGGATTACCACATTTCCATTAAATATTCGTAGCTAAATTCAAAATTTTTCGAAGCGGAATCAAAATTTCCAAATTTTATTAAAACTGAAAATAGCATTATTTGGTGAAAACAATAAATAATTTGACTTACCGAAAGCCAATTTGCATAAGGTGCAAATGATCAAGAGTACATCAGAAACCCCAATTTGTGCACTCATATTTGGAATAGAGGTTCGTCAGATTCAATGTGAAATCGGTAGAAAGATTACCTTTCATAGATTAAAAGTATATATACGTACGAATATCCCCTCTTTTAAAGTTTAATGAGCATAAGCATTCAAGGTGGCAATATAATATTGTATCATTAAGATAACGATGATCAGATAAATTTATTTCTCTTTAATTCAGTAATGTAAATTATCTCACAGAAATTGGCGATAACAATTACCAAAATTATTGTATCTCATACGTTTATCTATATTATGTACATGTTTTGAGACTTTCCGAGGGGGAGGGCCCCCTCCCCTCTCACCCGCGGCTACAGCCTTGATTCCATTAAAAACAAATGTTTAAAATTTTAAGATTGCTTCGTTGAACTTGCAATGGACAAATTTGATGTTCTAATTTATTTATTTGGTAGAATTAATAATTATATATGTCGAATGATTATATAATACAATCATTTGTAGCCAGATATTGACATTGATTAAACTTCAACGTAAAATCATAAAAAAATTTCCTTTAATCAATTCAAAATTTAAAGTCTTATATTTTAAATTATTAAAAATAAGTTAATTTGGTAACTTTGAGCGTAACCAATTAAAAATTGTTTAATTTTAGAAGATTAATTAAAACAAGATAAATAATTTCATAATCGACGTTTGAATCCCGATTGTGTTTGCATTTTTAATGATTTAGATAATATTTTTCAAGACTTGAAAGTTTAATGCTTTCACTTCCAATTTTTAAATCTTGAAATGCTTCCAGTTTTAAATAATATATCATTCTACGTCTACAAATACTGATTTAATGTAATAATTGTTAAATTAGCATTTATATTTTTGAAAGTTTATAGTTTTTTTATATTTCAACGAGAAATTCAATGGTGACCTTCATTTTGACATTGAAGTTGACCTTCATGGCTTTTTGAAGGTCAACTTTGTTTTTTTTTAAATACAAAACCTCCTTTTTTACATCTGCAATTGATAGAGCGGAAAATTCTACGTTCAGGTACGTACCCAAGTCATAGGTCAATTGTAACGGTCAAGGTCAGTTAGAGCTTATTTGAAATTAACAAAGGTTTTCAAGAGGTCAGTGTAATTCCTGAAGTAAATTTCAACGAGAAATTCATTGGTGAGCTCTGTATTGATCTTAGTTAGAGCGTTTTGAATATTTTAAAATCATGAGGAAATTTTTCATTAAAAGTTCCAGGTGTTCTGATGAGAGTTCTGTTCCTCCCCGAAGAGTTATACAGTCCTATACCGTTTTTCCATAAGAATATTACAAAATCAAAACTAAATTTACGTATTACGAGTACATACTTACTATATTTCGCTAAAAGATTATTATGGCGCAAGCTAAACTTTCGGAACGAGAGAGGGCATCTTTATTAATGATGCGTGGTTGGGGAGATCGAGTTCGATCTTATGATCAAGTTCGTTTGCTTTTTAATCGCACTTTTCGTAATGGAGAAGAGTTAAATCTTGTCTCAAAATCAACAATTGAAAGAACTGTAAGGCGCTTTATAAATCATGGCTCTATCAAGGACATTCAGGGAACTGATCGGCCAAAATCTGCAGGATCTAAGGAGATGCAGATGGACATAGCCCAAGCATTTATTGAAAACCCACACCTTAGTTTACGTCGAGCTAGTGATGAGCGTGACGGAGACAGCGCGAACTATTTTAAAAAGCATTAATTTCAATCCTTACAAAGTTTATCTGGTACAAGAGCTCAATGAAGACGATCCTGACCGTCGGTTTGAATTTTGTGAAATTATGATGGACAGAATTGATAGAGATCCTCTTTTCTTGTACAATACAGTATTTTCAGATGAATCTTTCACTTTAAAAGGTGAAGTTAACAGGCAAAATTGTAGATATTGATCCGACACAAATCCTAATTTGATGTTGGAGAGTCACACACAATATCAACAAAAGATTAATGTTTGGACCGGTATCTTGAATTACAGGCGATAATTTTCAAAATATTTGGTTCCAGCAGGACGGAGCAGCGGCTCATTACAGTAGGGAGGTTCGAGCATATTTGGATACTTACTTCCCTCAAAGATGCATTGGAAGAAGGGGTGAAATCGAGTGGCCTGCTAGATCTCCTGATCTGACGCCCTCGACTATTTTCTTTGGGGTTATTTAAGGAGCAAAGTATACTCAGCGCAACCGCAAAGCTTAGACGAATTGCAGAATCGGATTCTGTAACAGCCTACTTTGATTAATAGAGATGATTCGGAATGCTGTAACTCATTTTTACAATCGCATAGCTTTTTGTCAAGAAGCTCAAGGTTTTCAGTTCGAACATCTTCACTGAAGCGTGAGAGGCAAGGGAACTCACGCTAATCAAGCACCCCGAAACGTGAGAGGCAAAAGGACTCACGCTAATCAGAACAGAATTCACTACGTCCACGTCGTTGTTCCTGGGTAACGCTAAACGTAAAGATAAACTGCTTGGAAAAAACCTTTTAAAAAACCTTGAAGATCATCACCAAGATCAATACAGAGCTCACCAATGAATTTCTCGTTGAAATTTACTTCAGGAATTGCACTGACCTCTTGGAAAACTTTGTTAATATCAAATAATCTCTAACTAACCTTGAACGTTACAATTGACCTATGAGTTGGGTACGTACCTGAACGTAGAATTTTCCGCTCTATCGATTGCAGATGTAAAAAAGGGGGTTTCCATTAAAAAAAAAACTAAGTTGACCTTCAAAAAAACTATGAAGGTCAACTCCAGGGTCAAAATGAAGGTCACCATTGAATTCCTCGTTGAAATTTACTTCAGGAATGACCTTCACTTTTTTGAAAAATATACCTGAGGAAATATCCAACCGTCTCGCGACTTTGAAGACTACAAAAATCAATTATTTTACAAGGAGAGTGCACGTACCGAAAAAGTGCAGATATTTGTACTGAAATTTCAGTACAAATAGCCTGTTTTTCCAGATCCCGCTAATCGTACAGAAAAAATGCAGCTATTTGCATCAAAATTTCTGTACACGTAGCCACGGCCTTTCTTAAAATTATGAAATCAGATTATCACAAAATGTTTCTTTTTGATCCACATTTATTTTCAATTTATATTTTATACTCGCTGGAAAAGTGTAAAAATAAAATAAAAATCTCTTAATATAACATTGTTAATAGTTTTCTATAAAACAATCTTTACACAATATAATTCTAACTTGTTTTGTATAAAAGTAATCAATCTATTTTCCTGTCTTAAAATTTGTACGTAAGCTCAGTGCATATAAAACATTGAATATGCAAAATTAACTGTTTTTCTGATTGTCATTGGTAACAATTTCATAATTGACAAATTCTCGAATCCCTTTGTAAAAGCGTCATAATTAATTGTATGATTTAAAATCTTTAAATTCAACGTATAGTTTTATCAAATCTTGGTTTCGTCATTTCTTAAAATCTGCATTTCTAAATACAACTATCGATGCGAATACCGTGCAGGCAGAGAATTGAGTGTCAAATATATCAAAATGGCAGTAAGGCACATTACACAAAAAAAACAATTTGAAATTTTTCTTTGCTTTTTTTTCATATTCTAAAAGCAAATATACAGATAGAATCTTTCGTAAAATTAGTATCAAAAGGCACTAGATGACACACACTTGAAATCTCTTATAATATTAGAGCTCCAACCAAAAATGAAAACATTCTCTAAAAAATTTCTTAACCCTTCTGATTTGATTATTGTGGTTTTAAAACCCTATACAAAAATTATATGTCACACGACATAATCAAATCTGAGATTTCCTTGTAATTAACGTTCACATAAAAACTTAGATTTAAACGGACGGATAAATCGATGAGACATAATCTCGGACGGTTAATTTTCTTCGGAATCCATTGTAAGAATCTCCTTGAATGAAAATCGTGAAATAGTTTCACCTAAACTTAAATTAGTTCTTATCCTACTTTCCCTAAGAAAGCAATCAAGATGACGAATGGTGGAAGAATTGGTGAAAATCTAGAGGCATCAGAGCTTCCAAAGTGGAAGATTTTGATGTAGTTTTCAGTGTGAACCCAAGGATTACTCCCATCATCGAAATGCATTGGACACTGATCTCTTTCACGTTCGTATTCCTGTAAAAAGATGAAAAAAATATTAGATTTAATCGTGTTTCAGGTCTTTCCTTGAAAAATTAATATTCTGAATGGCGATAAACTTACTTCCATCATTAGGGAAACTGCAGCTCCCTCTGTGTAATTAAAACTCGTAACATCCTGTTTAATATCACAAAAAGGTCCGATAGCTTGGGACATAAGGACTCTGTTTAAATCTGCTCTCTGGTAAACCCAGCATCGATATTTGCTGTACGGATCCAGCTCGTCGTAAGTAATCAAATAGGATTTTAGATTCTCCTTCCAGAACCCGATGCACTTCATTTTATAATCGGGTTCACCTAAAATCAGAAAAAATTAGACCTAGTAGGGAGTTGATCACTATTGAAATATTGTATACAAGCCTTCATGAAATATTTTTAAATCTTTAAAAACCTTTGAAACTCTGTTTAGTTTCTGAAATATTAGCAACTGGTTAACGTTTTGAAAAATATTATTTACCATTTTCTTTCATCGGAGTGCTTTCAGGGTGGCCATTAATTTTTTTATTTCATCTCTCGACGGTAAATATTGTTGATTTCTCTCAGTTTATAAGAAAATTAACTCTCCTTACGAAACCCACAGTTTTTACATTCTCATCAGAGAAGCTATTAGATTTGTGTAAAATTTGCCCCCCCCCCCCCCCGTTTTGGTTAAATGTTCACGTTTTGAGACCCCCTGAATCCGAAAAACAGGTTTTTACAAATGTATCTATCTGTATGTATGTCTGCCTGTGAACTCGATAACTTTTGAAAAAAATTAATCTATTAGATTGGCCTTTGGTACATTCGTTAAGTGTCATAAACTAAAGGTCAAGTCCGTTAGCCAGCCATTTTGGATAAAAATTCAAAAAGTGGGCACATTTTGAATATTTTTGAGACTACTTTTTCAAAATTAAAAAATGCTCTGTGCGGTTATTCATAGCATTCAAAAAGTCGAACAATTTATCCTCATGACTTTTTGCAAAAAATCCAAAATTACCAGAGTTATAGCGTTCACAAAATTCCAAAAAACACACTGAAATGAACATTTTAAGCCAAACAACGCACGATATGAAAAAAGTAAAGAGTAGAAAAACGTTGCTTTTTGAATGCCTCCAAGACTATTATAACAACTTTTTGAATTTTCTTGAAAAATCCAAAATTCAAATTTTGACAGCATACAAAATAATGAAAAAACCAAAAATTACATTTTTCGGCCAAACTGTGCAAAACACGGTAAAAGATAAGTACACAAAAACTGTCCAATTGAAAAAGATCCACAAATTGTTTATCAATCACTTTTTGATAGGATGCGTAG
>NC_046663.1:104818828-104821644 GCF_010883055.1 Belonocnema kinseyi | reverse complement strand
TCAGTCGCTCCGTCCACCTAAAGGTCGCGAGATCCCGCCGATCCATCGCATTGAATCCATTTTCATTGGCTCCCCCAGCTCTAGATTGGTCGGCATTGTTGGACGACCCATTGTCGGGAGCCATGCGCGTTCTGTTGTTTTGAACCGCACTTACTACAACTATATTTGGTGTTGTCATTGTTGTTCCCCCATTGTTGTTCCTTTCAGTTCCTTCAGATTCGGATCGTCTTCTCGTTTTAGAAGTTTTATACTTCACATATTATTAAAGAATAATTTAAATAGAATTCATACTAAGAATTAAAATAAAA
Organism: Belonocnema kinseyi; assembly: GCF_010883055.1. Taxonomy (NCBI): domain Eukaryota; kingdom Metazoa; phylum Arthropoda; class Insecta; order Hymenoptera; family Cynipidae; genus Belonocnema; species Belonocnema kinseyi. The sequence continues at coordinate 104,821,336 of NC_046663.1, read as the reverse complement.
ACAACTGTATTACACATAAGTTAACGATACAGGAAATGTCAGAGTTTTGTCTTTATACAAAAGTATTGTGAGAGTTTATTATTATAAATAATATTTTATAGAACTGTGAGAAGCATTATTTATAAAATTATAAAGAAGGAAAATAGGTATGTTTTGTTACTTTTTTTTAAACTCAATTTTTTTAATCCCCACTAACATATTTTTTGCCAATTTCATTTTACAGTTTTAGTTTCATAATAAAGATATCTTGTGAGTTTTATGCGGGTTAGATAAATTTTCTCGCCAGGAGAATTTTTTTTCATATAATCAAATTTTCTAATTTTTCTTGTAAACAGCAAAGGATACGAGAAAAATCTGAGATACTACTTTGCACGTTTAAAAACGTTATATTAAAATGACACTTGCTCTTTTGCGATAGATCACCATCATATGCAAGGAAAATTTTTAAATAAAATTTGTAGGAAAAAAAAATTCTTTTGGCCTAAAAATGTTTTAGCCCACATAAAACTGATCAGATGGGTTTCTTATATCAGCAAACACTTTTCGAAAATATTGGGGAGAATAAAAAGGTGGGCTTTGTTAGAAAATATATATTTTTTTTTCTTAAAATTTGATGAAAAAATATAAGATTTTCTGGAAAATGCCATCTTTTTATTCTTCCCAGTATTTAAACAAAGTTTTTGCTAATAGAAGAAATATATCATATCATCTTTATGCAGGCTAAACCATTTTTGAGGCCGGGAGAATTCTTTTTTTATTAAAAATTTAATTTCTGAATTATTCTTTTTAGACGTGCAAAGTTTTATCTCAAACGTTTTCATATCTCTCGTTGTTTAGAAGAATAAAAGAAAATCTGATTATATGAAGAAAAAGAATTCTCCTCGCGACAAAAGTTACTTAGCCCTCATAAAATGCAGAAGATATCTTTATTATGAAACAACAAATTGTAAACGAAATTGGCAAAAAATATATAATTGTGGGTATTAAACATCTTGGCATATTTTCAAAAAAAGTACCGCTATTTTATTAATTTGGAAGTTTTTAAATATTTTTTAGTGGGTTCCAAAATGATACAATAAACAATGTCAAATTGAAAAAGAAAATGATAAATATCTGAATTAGATCCAAAGTTTTTGAAGATTAAAAAACTGGAGATTTTGAAAAACACAACATTCAAATAGAATTTCGGAGAAATTTTTTTGGGCAAATGGGAAAAATACATATCGCCTCATTTACTCTAAAAAAGAACGTATTTTGTCCCAGAGATATTCCGCAATTTCAAGTGTAAAACCTTAAAGCCTGCATAAAATATCAATTTTCGTAAATTGCTAGATAAATTTGCCGAGAATATTATTTTTTGTTTTTTTTTTTAACTTGTTCTCGAGTGAACTCGGTTTTTTATCGTAGCCACGGACTAAGTCAAGTGACTAATGAGATGAGGATGTTATAAGTTCATTTAATTCGATCTTTGAAATGTTTGCACTTATGTTTTAGGTGTAAAATCAAGAGCATGGTGTAGTTTGTATTTCGTGTTTTACAACTGTTATACTTAAAGAGCGGCCGCGAGCGTTGGAGGTGACAACAGTCGCCTCTTGATGCTTTCTTAGAGCTACCATCCATATTAATATATATCACATATTATTATATTTATTATATTATATATTATTATTACTATTATTATACCATTGAGCCACTCCTTTTAATTCAGGAAAAAATTCTGTACAAAATGATATGTAGTAAAAGTTCTAAAGTATTTAAAATTTTTTGTTCTAAAAAACGGAAATTTTTATTGAAATTTTATACGTTTTTTATGAGTATAAATATTTTAAACGCATAACACTGCAAACGAAAAAGATTAATGTTTGTCTGTATTTATACATTACATTTTTTTCTAAATTTGTCTTTGACTGATCCAATTAGTTTTTAAGTTTTGTGAAGTAATGAGGAATATCTACATGCCTTAAAGGTGTTATTTATGTTTTATTTGCATTAATATATACATGACATTAAAAATTTGCATGCATTATAGTACTTATATTGTATGTTCTTTAGTTGTGCATTCTACAGAAATAAACTAAATTTCTTGATTTTGCTAATATCTACTTATTCGTTTAATTCATTTACCCCCCTCCCCCTCTTTTTACACGTATATTTCATTGAAATAATGCATTTTATTACTTGATAACAATAAATGATGCAATAAACATGTGTTTGAATTAAGGAAATAATTGCATACAACCATTTTCATTGGCTTGTTATATTTAACAAATAAAAAATTTCTCGTTCTTAAAAATTGAATTATTATCATTGAAAATTGTTTAATTCCTAATTTCTAATACTAAAGAAAACATTAAGATAGTATTACATTTGCTAATTTCGTTATTCAATTTTCTAAGATATTGTTATATCATACCAGGTGTATACATATGAAACCGGTATTGCCATTTAGCGGCCAGTAGGCACACTTGTAGGCACTGTCGGAACTTACCATTTGTGCTAATTGGCGTA
>NC_046663.1:104816948-104818728 GCF_010883055.1 Belonocnema kinseyi | reverse complement strand
CTATCTAAGGATGGTACTATAGAACGCCACCTCAAGGTAGGCCTAGTGGCGCCATCTCTTGGTCAGGCCGGAAACTTATCAATCCACCCTCGTATTAAATATTCAAAAATTTCATATCAAAATTCTTGAAAGTCAGTTTGAATTGAATAATTTTAGATGTAAATATAAAACAATCTCGAATTGAAAAGTTTAAAATTGTACAATTTCAAAAAATGAAATATCAGCAATATTGTTTTAGTATTCTTTAAACTGTCTGATTTTTAGATGAAGATTTAAACAAATAAGTTATTTCAAATTGAAAAATATTTTATTCTAAAATTTCTAGAATTAACAATAATAATTATAAAGGAAGATTCGAAATTACAAAATGAGTTTAAAATAAAAAAAGATGAAAATTAAACTATCTAAAGTTGATATATCAGTAAATGGACAATTTCAGTAATCTCAAGTGGTTAAAACTTCAGGTTAAATTTAGGAAAGTAATAATAGCAATTTAAAAATTATTAATTTTTAAGCGATTTAAAATTGTTAAATAATTGAAATTTTAAAGGGTTTGAGTGTAAAAAAGTTTTAATATTACAGTTTTTGGTGACTACAAATTTTTTCATTCAAATGAAGTTCACATTAGTTTAAGTTTCAACGTTCGGGTGTAGAAATTTTTTCATTATTAACGTTTCCTATTGAAAATTACTATTTATTTTGAAAGCGTTTTTTTTAGAATAATTCATTTCACTTGAGAATAAATGGTATAATCAGCTTTTATGTTGACTTATAATTTTATTATTTAATAACAATTTAAAATTCTAGAATTTCAGAAGTTTTATCATTGAAAGAATCAATTTCGTTTTCAATATTAAATTGTGAAATTTTAAACTCTTTGAATTAAAAATTGAAAAGTGTTCTATATTTAATTATTTAATTTTGAACGCTTCTAATAATAAATAATACAATTTCAATTCCTCGGAATTTTAAATGGCCCAATTTTTAAATATTGTATCTTAAACTATTCAATGTTTAGAGCTTTAACATTGTCCTAATTTTGAAATTTTAATCTAAAATCATGATAGTTTCGTGATTCTGCAAATCAAATTAAAATTATTTAATTTTTAGCGCTTCGACTTAGAAATTAAACACTTCAACTCCTTTTTCTAATTAAATTGTCCCAAATCGTTCGTATATTGTTTTGAATTTCAGATGCTTGCCATTCGAAGTTATTAATTATTGTTTGAAAAATATTAAAAAATTGGTTTAATAATGGATTTTTAAATTTGCATATTTTTATGTTAGTAAATAGAATTTCAGAGACATAAACGCGCGATTTGCGCGCGTGCATTTACTGCTAGTGTGCAATAAAACGCATCTTTGTATTTTCCTTTATTAGTCATAAAAATGTCATTATCATTCTTATCATATGGTTTAAAGTCAATCAAAAGGATTATTGAAAGATGATTATTTTAAAAGTGCTTACACACGTATGTTACTAATAATAGGCATTGAACATGTGTAAATAAGTATGTGTTTTTAAATCAAATGATTAATAGGTACTACATATTAAGAATACATTTTCTGATAACAAATATAAATTAATTTTTTAACAAATTGGAAGTCGGAACCATATTGAAAAAATTAAAATCCTAAGAGAAAACGAAATATCATGATAAAAAATTTATCAAAAGAAAATTACCAGGTGTATACATATGAAACCGGTATTTTTTCAAGAAAAAAAACACATTTATTTCAAGAGAATGATAACAAATATTTTATTCAAAGTATGCGCCCT
>NC_046663.1:104795004-104816848 GCF_010883055.1 Belonocnema kinseyi | reverse complement strand
TGTATCAGCCTTGGAGGAGATTATGTTGAGAAATAAAAAAAAAAATTCTTAAAAACGTTGTTTTTCTTGGTCAGGCCAGAAACTTATCAATCCACCCTCGTAGTGAAATGGTCCTTAAATTTTGAATACTTGAATTTAAAAGTACAATATTATCAAATTTAAAATTTGAAACCACAACAAATGAAGAATAAACTTTAGTTTCAAGACCTCAAAGATTCAAATGTTTTAGAATTGCACATTCAAAATATAATTTTTTATTAAAATTATAGAATTTTTGGAGGATAAATATATTATTAATAAGTATATCAAGTATGGTATCAAGTGACGTTTAAAGGGATTGGATAGATTTTTTTACTAAAAGCTGTGATTCTGTCAGATCAAGTAACTGTCATTTTCATCATTCCAAATTGCAGAATTTTAAATACTGAGTGTAATATTTCTCTCTCGGGGCAAGCTTCTCGCGGTTCTCCCGGATGGATGGCCACCATGGCTTCAAGCTTTTATTTACATCATTTCAGATAAATAAAATAAAGATTAACTTACTGTAGATATCTACCGGCCTTCCCAAGTGATCGACAGTGAGACAATATGTTTCATCAATTGCGATTTCTTTTTGATCGGTATCACAAACCGAAAAGTCAGAGATATTTTGTTTGCAGTAAAGATTCGGACGAGGAGAAAGCGTAACTCCGCCAAGAATTCTCGTTTCGAATAGAACGTCTCCTTTCTGCTCAAACTTGAACTTTCCTGCCACGGGACATCTCACTGGCACGGGATGTTTTGCTATAAAAAAGAAACGAAAATAATTAATAAAATTCCAGGTAAGAAAAGGAATAGAGTAAGATTTCAAATATACGAAATTTACCAAGGAACAAATCAAATTTCCAATTCTCTCTGTTTGGAAACTGAACCCAGGAACAAACAGTAGAGAAATCGTCCTTTATTACTGCGATTCCACGTCTGTATCTGATTACATTGTGGTGTTGGGGTACAAAGTCGAAACAAACGTAATCCTTCTGACTGTAAAATAAAAAATTAGTTTTTGGTGAGAAGGCCAAATTATTTATAAGGTAAATTATAACAAAATCTAAATTGAAGTCTCTTACCATCCATCGACAGTTAATCTCGCCATCATTACTCTCGAGTCTCTTTGCTCCCGACAAACATAAATCGTCCTTCTGAATCGACCTTCGTCCGGATACCAAGTTTCGATAATATGCGTTTCGTTAATGAAAATATCAGCATCGATATTAGCCGTATTAATCCAATTTCCCGTCATATTCTGGGGCAATCTACATCCAGGTTCGACTACTTCAGCCTTTACTGGAGTAATTCTCAAACGCTCTGGACTTTTTTCAACAGTTTTTAAAGTATTGCACTCGGCTGTGATGGAAACACCAATATAGAGATCGTCGTCTCGATTTTTAAGGAAACATCTGTACTTCTCGTCTTTTCGAGATTCTTTCGTATTAGCGACTGCGAAGAAGTGATTCTTATCCACGAACCAATCACCGAGACAACTGTACTCGACCACTGAAATTACAAGTTTTTTCAATTAATGTTTGAATTAAACTACAGACCCGCAAGAAAAATTCCTGTTATAGAGGACAAGGTGGTCCAAGGAGGCGAGAGAGTGACGGTTAATCGTGTCTTCTGCTTCAGTTCGCTTTCACTCACTCAGTGTTTAGGTTATACGTTACATAACCGGGTGTAACCATCAAGCATTACGAAAATATTGACGGAAAACGAGAAGACGCGTTTATCTTTCGAAGAGACATTAGACGAAGTCAAATTACGTGTCTCAAAACAAGTCTATTTCTTAGAATTTATTTTTTGATCGGGAAATTTACAAATGAGTTGAATTTTTATATTTTTCAAATATGATACCATTCACTTTACAATGCGTAATTCGAAAACCTTTTAATTAAAAAATGTTATCTTTTCTAATTGTTTTTTGAAGCTGACATTTTTAAGTTAAAGAATGTCAAAATGCAGACTTTACGGCTTATAAAATTAACCATTAAAAGCATTAGAAGTGGAAAATGTTTAAACAAAAATATTTATTTTTTACAATTTATTACTTATTAAAATATTTAGAAGTTCTGAAAAAACTTCAAAAATAATTTTTAATTAGAAAAAATTTTAAATTGCTGAAAATAATAAAATTTAAAAAAATTTGAAGTTCATTGATTGATTCCTTAATTTAGAGCATTGAAAATGATAACGTGGATTTATATGTATAGAATTAAATCTTAATCTTTGAACTCTATAATTTATAATTGTTTCATTGGAAAGTGTTACTTCTTTTCACTTTATACGTGTAAATTATTGAGCATTCGAATACGAATAATAATAATTATTCAAATAATAATTTTTTAATTAAAAAATTTTTAAACGTCAATTTGAAAAGTTAAAAATTGAAGAATTCCAATTTGAGAGCTTTAATTTTTAGTTTGTTTTTATTACTTTAAACTGAAAAATGCTTAGCCTTAGAGTTTCAATTTTTTTATTTTATTGACCGTGAAAAATGTTCAAGGACCGTGAAAGACACGAGAAATGACAGGGAATTTTTTTTCTTTAATTAAAATGGCCACCCTCATATATGTACGTACATACTTAAAAAGCAGTACTTTTATAAAATTTGATTTTCGAGCACAAACATTTTCACATTAATTATGAAATTATAAAACAAAAATGGCAGAAAACTGCAGTGTAGTGGTATTTTAATTTTTAATGGAATAGGTTTCTTACATCCGTCGAACGTTCCTTTCATTCCAGGACATTGTTTGTATGTTATATTAAACTTTTGATTTGTTATCAAAAATTGCGTTCCAGCAGTTTGACACGATCGAATTTGTGCGTCTGGATTATTACACTCTCCTGTAAATCTGAATCGATTCTGAAACAAAATTAATAGTTTAGTAAGTAGAAAATGCGTGTAAATTAAGTATAATATACCAAATTAATGATTTTCTAATTAAAGCTTATAATTTTTTCACCTGATAAGCAAATTGCCAGACACCTTCAAGGGAAGATCTGCAATTGACAGGCACGTAATTTTCAGAAAATAATGTAACAAGTTGCTGATCAGGTCGCAATCCTCTGCATACATTTTCTACCGTTGGCTGGACATCCGGCGGTAAATTAACACAGCTCACTAAAATAGAATTTAATTTTTGGAAACATTAATTCTTTTAACAGCAATTATTGATTGTAATTTTCTGAGATTGTATTTATACGTACATTCAAGCTTTTCCAGAATGTTGACTGTTCTCACGATCAATTTTACACAGTGATAACAGTTTTCTTTTTGAAATACGAATGTATAATTTACATGATACTCTTCTAACATATTGAGACATTGTCCTCTATTTGTCATGGTTTCAGCATTTATCTCCGTCAACGTATTTCGACCAGTTTCCCATGAAAACCAGGATCCTCTGATTACGAGAGGAATGTGACATTTTGAATTTTCTTCTGATAATGAAAGGGGCACTGTAAGAAATATACTTTTTGTCTATAGTGATTCTTAAGAAGCGCGGGATGTTTAATAAAAAACAGTCAAAAATAAAGCCGGGGTTTCAAGTCATGTGTTTTGTTTGAGAAATCAATTTATTATAAGGTTTTTAATATATGTGTTAAAAAAAAAGTTCCTCCTAAGTCTATGAACTCAACTTAAAAGTTAACAAAATCTTAAATCCTTTCTTTAGAATTTCATATTAAAAATGGTTTACAGTTCTGGTTTTTTAAATTTTATCTCGATTTCATTTTTTAAATATATAGCTTGCAATCATACACAGTTGGCAACAGTATTATTTTATATTTTTAATGGAAATTAATTTACACAAGTATTAAGTACCCAAAAAGTGTGATTTTGAATCTTTAAAACGCTAACCCCTAAGCTTCTTTTACGAATTTAAGGCTAAAAAAAATTATTTTATTCTTAAAAATTATTTTTTAGTTTTTGAAGAACAAAGCCCTAAATTGTATAAAACAAAACAACAATTTTGAAGATATTATTGGGCTTATAATATGAATATTTATTTGATTACAATTAATGGTCTGCAATTGTCCTTAAATATTTTTTTAAGGAATAGTATGCACAGGATTTGTTCGACAGTATGAAGAGAATATTTTCCAGAAGGAATAAATTCAAAATATTAAAACCGGATGACAGAAAAAAATCTTGAATTTCTAAATACAAAAAATATGCAATTTTTACAATTTAAAGATTCTTATAATACTTGAAAATGTATTTTTGCCTACAATTTTATATCACGTGCAATTAAAAATGCAATAAACTTGATATGCAAAACTTATAAATACGCAGAATTGCATCAAAATCGACTTTCATTAATTAGCTCACACCTTTCTCCGGTAAATGATTAGTCAAAATACATTCGAAAGTAGTACAGGAATTTTCAAACTATAAAAACTTGTATTTATGGTATTTTGTTTTGGAAATTTTCTTTTGTTAACCCGATATAAATACTTTTGATTTATTCCGCATGAAGAATATTCTCTTTATATCGTAGAAGAAAATTAAATCACAAATGTTTGCATTCTAAGACAGATGTCTTGCCTGGAATTGTTTAATGATAGAGATTTATTGATTTATAAACAGTTATTGCCTTTAAAACAACTTAAAAATCTATACAATTTCTTGAGTTATTGATACACCCGAGTATATATTAATTAATCCTTTTAACAGAAAATAATAAATGTTTCATATTAGAAATACACAGGAATCAAGAATATTCTAAATCTAACTACAAATTCTCAGCTAAATTTGAAAAAATGAAAACCTTTTTGTCTAAAAAATATATAAACTATTGAAAACGAGCATTCCAGTGGATAATGATGGGGACTCATAAGTTAACTATTCATTAGTCATAATAGAGTTAATATGAATTTCTAACACTTTCGTATCAAATTCTTCTTCAACTTCAATTAAAAATATATAGATATTACCCTTTTTTTCCAAGTTTTAAATACAAAATAAAAAGCACAAAATATATATTCAATTGATTCAAAATAAATAGCAGTGACAACAGGTGTACAGGTCAACAAATTCAACTCACCATGCCAAGATATTAGACATATTACAAATAAATATAAGAAAACTGGAAGCTCCATTTTTGAAGTGCCTCCAAGAACACTTATTTTTCTATTAAAAAATGAATTGCACAATTTTCATCACTGATGTTTAAAATAATTCGAAAGACAACGCCCCAGTATTAAACAAATTGACGGCCATTATCATTGACGGCGTCAATGCGTGATGCGTATCCGGATGGAATGTATTGGATAGGAATTAATATTAAAGTTCGACCAACAGATGGCGCAAACTCGTAAAAAAACAAGCGGGATATTTAAAATTGTCATGAAAATGTTCATGATTTGACATCGATAATATTTTTCGACATAAACATTTAATCATATGTTCTTCTACGAAAGTATGTAATACTTGATAGTCAAAGAAGCTTCTATAATCTTTAAAATAAGCATAGAATAATATATCAAAGAAAATTTACGGTTATGGTAATAGAATTGAATTTAAAATGTTAGAATTAAATTTGAATGGTTAGAATTATATTTCACCTGCTGAAATTTAACTTTTTACTTTTCGATTATAATTTCCACATACAGTTGGAATTTCTATCTGGTAATACAGTCGCCATTAACACTTTTGTATGAAGTCCCCGAGATTACTTTTTTTCAAAGGGGAAAAAGTCGAATGTTCACGAATATCTTGGGTACGTTTTTCGAAATCTACTACAATTTTTGTTTAAACAATAGTTTTTAACAATTTCATTATTCATTCACAAAAAAAATGTCTAAAATCATTTTTAGCGTGGCTGAGCAAAACTAAAACTTTTTTGCATCTTGCACTGTTTTCGTACGACGAACCGTTAGCCATGTACAACGTTATAAACAGATGATTTTTTTAAAACAAATTTGCCATATTTGCAGTGTTACCTCGGAATCTATTGCTCAGAAAAATTCTAAACTTATTCGCAGTCTATATCGATGATAGATCTCTTGAAAGAAAAAAGAAATCTTCCGATCGAATAAAAACTTCTCTCCGTAAATTGTTGTTAAAAAGTTGCTATTTTAACAGGAAATCGTTTAAAATCTCATTTATAAATAAAAAATCATCCAGAACAACCTGTGACATAGTATTGCTTAACATTGTCGCGAAAACTTTATCTACAATTAATAAAATAATTTATTGTTCATAATCTCGCTTGCTAAATTATTTATAATAATTTATATCAATAATAAAATTATCCTCAATACCCAGAATTGATGGTTTAATAATTGTCATTAATCTTTGACACATGATTAAACTTTTCACTCTTGTAATATTTTCTCGTACGATGAGCCATTATTTATTCACGGCCTTATAAAAATGTATTTTTTATAAATGTATGCTCCCCTAAATGCCACAATTTTCAAGTTATTAGTTATTATCTTTTTTACATTCTCAACAGAGAAGGTATTAGATTTGTGGACAATTCCCCCCCCCCCCAGTTTTTGGTAAACGTCTACGTTATGAAACCCCTGAATCGGAGAAACAGAGTTTTATGAATGTGTCTGTCTATATGCCTGTATGTATGTCTATCTGTGAGCACGATGGCTTATAGAAAAATTATTCTATTAGCTTCGCTTTTGGCACACTCTTTTATTGTCCTAAACTAAAAGTCAAGTTCGTTAGCCACCCATTTTGGATGAAAATTCAAAAAGTGAACGCATTTTGAATATTTTTGAGACCACTTTTTTCGAAATTCAAAAATTCAATGTACGGATATTCATAGTATTCAAAAGGGCAAACAATTTATTCTGATGACTTTTCTCCTAAAACCAAAAATTGCCAGATGTATAGAATTTACAAAATTTCAAAAAACACACGAAAATGAACATTTTAAGCCCAATAACGCACGATATAAAAAAAAGTGGAGAGAAGAAAAATGTTGCTTTTCGAATGCCCAACAAGATTATCGTAACAACTTTTTGAATTTGCTTAAAAAATCTAAAATTCAAATTTTGACGGCATAATAAATAATGGAAAATCCAAAAATTACTTTTTCGGTCAAACCATGCAAAATGCGGTAAAAGATGAGTAAACAAAAATTGTGCATTTGAAAAAGATCTACAAATTTGTTATGAATCTCTTATTAATAAGATGCGTAGTTTGTGTTTAAATCGTGAAAAACATCATTAACAGTAAACAAAAAATCTGCCCGCTGCCTGGGTACGCTCTCATCACAACTTTTTTTTAAAAGTTTTTTTTTCGTCTGTGTGAGGAGTTTCAAATTTTTTATGTTTTCATTGCTATTTTTTACGATTAAACCCAAAAAAGGAACTATCAAAAAATTATTCATGGCAAATTAATTAATTTGTACATTCTCATCAGAGAAGGTATTAGATTTGTTATCAAATTTGATCTACCCAGTTTTTTTCAAATGTTTACGTTTTGAGACCCCCTCAATCGGAAAATCAGGTTTTACAAATGTGTCTGTTCATTAGCCAGCCATTTTGGATACAAGTTCAAAAGGTTAGATCATTTTTAATTTTTTTGAGACCAATTTTTTCAAAATTAAAAACTTCTATCTACAAATATTCATAGTATTCAAAAAGACCAAAAACTTATCCTAATTACTTTTTTTCACAAAACCAAAAATTACCAGAGTTATAGAATTTACAAAATTCCAAAAACACGGAAATGGATATTTTAAGCTAAATAACGCAAGATATTAAAAAAAGTCAAAATAAGAAAAATGTTGATTTGAAATACCCTGCAAGATTATCATAACAACTGGTTGAGTTTCGATAGAAAATGCAATGCACAAAGTCTGGGTCACTGAGGTTAGGCACATACTATAGAAGTTAAAAACAGTTAGGCTGCTGTGTAGACCGCATTTGTAACTTTTAAATTGTAAAAATAAAATTGGAAATGCGCAAATTCAGTCTTTCAAAAATGGCAGAAGTTGCAATAAAATGTTTAATAACAACATTTTTTTTAAAGAATGCGCATTTTTGTTAAACGAGACAGCGAAACTACGTCTATTTTAATACGAATGCATGTTATTAATTGCAATAATATACATTTATGGAAATTATATACAATTTGAGGGACAAACTTGAGTGGGAAACACGAGATACGTGATGATAATGTGTTTGTTAAAGCCGAAGGAGCTTTAACAAAAGAGAATTCAGAATCACCACATCACCTCCTGCTGCGAGATACATATATTATCCATATTATTAACAATAACGCTCAATTGTGAAAATCCAATTTTTCTTCATTTTGTTATTAATTCATGGCACAAAATAAAACTTCACCCTCATGATATTTTCTTATACGACCAGCCATTATTTATTCACAGCTTTTTAAACAATATATATTTCATAAATCTACGCTCCCCAACAATTGACAATCTTAAAATCCGCAATCCACAATATTGCCTATATTTTATTATCATTACTTCATTGAGCTTGATATGTACTTTTTAGGGTGAAGGTACTACACAAGCTATAACACAATAGGCAGTGGTGTAAGTATTTAAGTAAAAAAACCCTTATCATTGCGACAGCGCTTTTTTTTATAACTTGAAATCGTGGCTTGTGAGAGAGCGTAGATTTATGAAAAATATATTGTTTATAAGGCTGTGAACAAATAATGGCTGTGGTCGTACGAGAAAATACTACAATACTGAAAAGTGTTATTTTTCACCATAGAGAAGGTAGTCGCTAATAGCTTAAAAATTGTGACTTTTAGGGCAGCGTATATTTATAAAAGATACATTGTATTTAAGGCCGTGAATAAATAATGGCCCGTCGGGCGAGAAAATATCACAAGAGTGCAAGTATTAATTGTGCGTCAAGGATTAATAAAAAAAAGGCAATTCTGGTTATTAAGAGTAATTATTTATGTCAATTGTTATAAACAACTTAGCAAGGTATATTATGTACAATAAATTATGTTATTAATGGTGGATAAAGGTTTCTCAACAGTTTTAAGCAATATTATGACACTGGTTGGTATGGATGAGTTCTTTATTCATAAATGAAGAGTCTAAACGATTTCCTCTTAAAAATGTAATTTTTCAACAACAATTTACGGAGAGAAGTTTTTATTTGATCAGAAGATATCTTTTTCCTTTCAAGAGATCTGTCCTCGATATAGACAGTGTAAAAGTTTCAAATTTTTCTGAGCAATATATTCTGAGGTAACAACACTGCAAAAATATGGCAATTTTATTTTAAAAAATCATTTGTTTATAACGTTTTAAATTTTTTGTGAGTAAATGATGAAAATGTTTTTAAAAAATTGTTTAAACAAAAATTGAACCAGATTTTGAAAACCTACTCACGATATTTGCAATCAGGGGACTTTTTTGTAGATTTTCATAATAGTAATTTCGGGGACCTATCTCAGTACATACAGAAGTGTCACTGTCGACTGGAATCACTGGATTATGGAGGAATTTGCTGGATTTTATTTGAAATTTACCATTGCTTAGCAGCGACACCTATGGAACTTTCTAGAACCGAATTCGCCGTTGTTAGGATATCGTACGTTCGGTCGTTCTTGCATTTTTGTAACTTCGAGTTCGTCAGTGCAGAGTGTAATTTCAGAATGGCGACTGTCTTGTTCGAAGGTAGTGTCTGTCCCGCTTAAAAGTTATACATTTTCGTGATCTGATTGCAATTTTCTATGTGCTTGAGGATACATACTGAATAAAAATGATAATAGAGAATCCTGATCTATTTAAGGCATGGCTAACGTCAGTTTTGGAGCCACTGTAAGTAGGCCAGCTTGTGCGATCAGTTCTTGAATGTATGCGTATGCAATTGATAAAGTAAATGGTCGGGCATGTGTCGCGGTTCTAGTTCGTCGTGTGATGATATTTACATGCCTTGTCCTGATATTTTCAAAGTCTTCTGGAATTTAGAAGCAAAATATCTATTAGAAAAAGTTCTGCTCCGAAAAGTTCAATTCCGAAATTCCACTTTTCAGGCAATCGTCACTGATAGGGCAAACGGACATCGCTCGATCGAAGTTCATCAATATGTAAATAAAAATAATGCTCTGAAAATAATATCCACGTGCAAAAAGATCCACGGAGTGTTAGGAGTGGGTTTCTCTTTTTGGAGCAAAGCTTCACTCTTGGGAGGTCTTGGGGTCTATAGGACCCCAGAAACGAAATTGAAAAGATTTAATTCAATCAGTTTTGATTTAATCAAAGTGATAAAAATGAAAGATTTTTGTTAGAACACATTTTTTGATAGAAGTTTAGGTTGTGGTTAGGTTTTTGAAAGTTCGTTTTGACTTCAAGCGACTGAAAGAATATTGTTTCTAGTTTATACATTACTACTGTGGGATTATATTGATTTATGAGCGCGTTGAATGAATTATATAGCTATATGATATTATTTTTGTTATTATTATTATTATTATCATAAGAGTTGGATGTCATCAATAGTTAGGGATCTGGTACAATTTAAATTTATTTGCTCAGGGAAAAGTTAGTCTTCCTAGGCAGTTTTATTGTGCAAGATAAAAATATCTTGTTGAATATTTGTTTTTCATTTGGTGAGATGTTTTGAACAATTAAAGGAAGTATTTTTATAGTTCGTAAAAAGCGTCATGCTACTTAATTCCACGCTAAAATTTGTATTTAGGAACCAGGAAATGTTACGTAAACATAATGAAATGAAAGTCCCCTAGCTATTTATGGCATAAAGAAATTTAAAAGTCTTTTATTTACTAATATCAAGAAAAAAAATGTGTTTCAAGTTCTTTTGGAAATCAAAAATAAAATTAAGTAAACAAATGTATTTGCATTTTTCATAAACAAACGCAACTTTGTCTTTCATTTATACAAACTGTAATTTATTATTAAAAACGAAAATTCTCAACAAAGTCGTTTTTTAGTTAGGTTATCGGTAATACTTAGGCTTGCAAGAAATAAGTAAATTTGTTTATTTATGTAGTTTTCTAGAAGTTAAATAAACAGACTAAAATTGTACTAAAAAATATTATTAACATAGTGCTGAAAATTTAACTTTCAGATGTGATGCCGATCCTGCTGCTTTGGCAAAATATGTTTATGCTCTCGTCAAAAAAGACAAGACTCTCGATGAGCTACGAGTCGGCATGGTTGAACAACTCGATGTATTTTTACAACAAGGTATCATTTTATTGATTGATTAAAAAGAAGAAAGATAAATTTCTAGAAAGTTTCCCGTAGTTATTTCTATTCAAATGCGATTGTCTCATACTACGAATAGCCTTGGATAATTTTATAATTGATTTAAGTAATCAGAAGTAGTGAGGGGATTTTTAAAATTTTATTAACAATAAACTTTCAATCTTCCAGAAACCAAAAACTTTGTGGAACTATTATTTAAGACCTTGGAAACTCAAGAGTACGTACTACCACCAGCAAAAGTAGAGCCAGATGGAACTGCAACGCCCCCAGGAGTCAATCCACCGGCACCGGTGGAATTTGAAAAGCCAATTGAAGAGTCTGTCCCAGTGGTTCCTGCGATCGCAAGTCCGCCGCCTGCCGTTCAAATAAACGGAACCGCCCCTATAGTGATCAAACGTGAGAGTAGGAAGTCAGATTCTGAGAAGGAGGATAGAGATAAGGAAAAGCGACCCAGAAGTCGGTACGTCAACATGGTGATCTTTTCATAATTGCTTCTTTATAACATATTTATCTTGCGTTAAATGATTAAACTATAATCTGTTTTGCAGGGGTCGTATGCGATCGAGAACACGGTCACGCTCCAGATCCTGGGATAGAGACAGGCGGCGGTCAAGGAGTAGAGAGCACATTCGCCGTGACAGAGAACGCGACAGGAGCCGTCCTTGGAGGAATAAGTCTCCACCTTTGAATGCTAGGCGACATGAAAGAAGGTACGAAATAATGAGTTCGTTAATAATGCTTTCTCTTAAATGAGATTAAGAGGGGTGTCTGTCGGTCCGAGAATTTGATTCAGTGGCCGAGAATTTTCATTAGATTATACTAAAGGAATTATTAGAATTGCTTTGATAAATTGATTACTTTCTTTTTGTTCAATCACGAAACGACTTTATTATCGGTAATGCCAATAACGTAAGTGATGCTTTTTGCAAATATTTTTATATCTGGTAATCTTTCAAGTCTTTGCAATCTTAAAATTTGGTGCACACTTAAATTCTAAGATAAGAATTGATACGAACTTTAAATCAAAGAGAGAAATATTTTCGAAATAACGATGTAGACTGTATTTATGATTTGGAACAGGAAAATATGTTAATATTCTAACTTTCTAACAGATTTAATATAGCTTTGAGTTTGAACAAAGAATTTTTGAAAAGAATGATAATTTAAATTTGGTTCAGAGAATTGACAAAAGAATTATAATTCTGAGTTATATCTGAATTTTAAAATGATGTATAATGTAGTATATTTAAGACTTATAACAGTGAATTTTCGATAAGATTATTATTTTCAGTTGGAACATGAAATTTTCCGAAACAATAATAGGGTGATAGGTACAATCATTAGCCACTTAAATCATTTTTCTAGTTTAACCAGTTGTAAAAAAACACTATAAACATTGAGCGGAATTCTAAAATACACAAATGAATAATCAATTTTAGAAAGATTTAAATCACCATACGAAGCTCAGCGTTAAAAGTATTAAATTATTTATATTGAATGATTAATGGCTGGAGATAAAAACTGTTTTTACCATATTTCCACTTATCATTTGTAAAAGTGACAACAAATTATATACATACTAGGGTGGTTAAAAAAAAACTTCTTTTTATTTTTCAGTGTCCGAATCGCGACAGTTTGTTTCTCTGGGTAAGATAATACACTCATAATTTTTTGAGATTAAACAAAAGGTTAGATGTTTCAAGCATCAAATTTGCGTAAAGATTAGATTATCGTAGTTCTTGCATTTTTATATACATATTTGCTTTGGAGAAATATTTTCTGAATAACAATTGCAGCTAATCCAAAGGACGAAACTTTAATTTCGTGTCCGATTGAACAAAAAAAATTTAGCACCAGTAAAAGGCATAAAAAGTGCGATTTCTTAGACAGAGATAATTCGATGGATTCTACGAATATTAGTCTATTGTTTCTTTATATTTAAGAAAGCGTCTACCATGTTATTACAAATAAGCTTTAGTCTATCTTTCCGAAACGGATAAGAATTAGGCTATCTTCATTTTGTATGCAATTTAGTAAACACGTAGAAGTGTTGAAAGAAATAAAATCTTTAAAATTTTCTTATTTTGAAAGTTATAAGAGCCTAAATTACATTGCAAACTGTATTACAAAATTTATTCCTCCTGAAAACTTAGCTAAATGAAGTTAGCCTAATTCTTATCCATAGCGGAAAGATAGACTAAAGCTTATTTGTAACAAGATAAAATACGCTGTCTTAACGGTAACGGAACAATAGCCCAATATTCGTAGAACCCATTATTGTTGGTAAGGATAGCAAGAATTCTGAGATAATCCCCACATAATAGGGAATTAATATATAATAGTCATGAGATGAAAAACTTGAAATCGGAGCACCAGGAAAAAATAAAATAAATAAAAAATTCTTTAACAAGGCTTTTAATAGGTTTTCCAGCAACGCAATTTCATACAATAGTAGCATATGTCAATAGAAGGAAGAGAAAATAACAGATTACTCATTTTATATATAAGCATATTTTTAGTATTTTCTTATATTCGCAACAAATATACAGTTGAACAAATAAACAGTTGAGCAACTAATATTTCTGATCTTCATTTTTAATAAGAGCCGTATTGAATGATTGTAAAAGAGTAACATACAATAATTCAATACTGTTCTTACTAAATATGGAACTCAGAAACAGTACTTGCTAGAGGTCGTAGAGAAACATCGAATACAATGTTCTGATTCCAGTGATTCTACGATAATGAAATAATTTGGCGTAAAGTGACTTACGTATTTGTGAAGTTTTGAATCACAAATGTGTTAGAGATTTTACTTCATTATATAAGAAAATAAAGCATTTAACCTTAGAAAAAATGTTTACATGTTTTAACGGTATATTTATTCTTAGTATAGGGAAGTATTAAAAATATGATTTTGTATAAAATAAGTAGTCCGTTATTCTGTCTTCCTCCTATTGATATATGTTACTATTTTATGAAATTTCATTGATGGAGAATCCATTAAAAGCTTTGTTAAAGAATTTTTTTATTTTTCTTGTGTCCCGGTTTCAAGTTTTTCATTTCATATCTATAATATATTTTTTCCCTATTGTATTGGGAAGATCTCACAATTTTTGGCATTCATACAAAAAATGTTTAGGCATACAATTATGCCCTTACATTTACCTATTTCTAAGATATCACACTTTTTATGCATTATACCGTCGCCAAGTAATTTTTTCCAATCAGACACGAAGTGAAAGTTTTGTCCTTTTTATTAGCTACAATTTTCATTCAAGAGATATTTCTCTAAAACAAATATTTATCTTTATAAAAATGCGAAATCGACGAAACTCTGAATTTTTACGTAAATTTGATGCTCTTCTCAACCCCTAAAATTCATTTTTTTAAATCTGAAAAAATTAGCGGAGTATTATCTCACTGAGAGAAGCCAACTGTCACCATACGACCTTAATATATAGTTTAACACAATTTTAAACAATTTTGAATTATTTTTTGCAAAGATATTAGTTATTTTCTTGTTAGATATCACGTTTTTTCACGGTTTTTCGCATAATTTACGAGGTCATTGATTAGCAAACATTTATCAATATACAAACATTATTTTAAGGTGAGAATACTACTATCGTGTGGTTTTAATCACCAAATTCAACAAAATTCCATAAGCTTTTTGTTAAATCTATTGTCATTATTTAAAAATATAACCTAGTGAATATTCGTGTATGTAAGAATTTTTAAATAAGGTGGCCAATCATTGGGAAGGGGACAATTGTACCGATTACCCCATGTAATTCTGAATTGGATCAGAGAATTTATAAAAACAAATTATAATTTAGATCTGAAACAAGAAAATTTCCAAAAGAATTATAATTATTACTTGAAAGAGGACATTTCCAGAAGAATTATAATTCTGACTTGGAACAGGGAATTTTCCAAAATAATTGTAATTCTTATTTGAAATGGGAAAATTTCTGAAAGAATTTGGATTCTTTTTTCGAAGAGGAAATTTCCTAGAAGAATTATTATTCGCACTTAGAAGGGGGTATTTTCGAAGAGAACTATAATTCTGATGTGGAACAGGGAATTTTCCAAAGAAATTGCAGTTTTTTGTTTGGACATCGAAGTTTGAAAAATAATTATAATTGCCTGACCGGGGAATTTAAAATCACCTGACCGGCAGACACTCTGAGAAAGCACACTTGATTGAAAACAACAATAATAAAACGAGACTTTAATCTCGCAGTGATTTTTGCAGGCGAAGTAGAAGTCGAAGCACGTCACCTTTGCGGCCACGAATACGCGAAGGTCCTGAGCTTAGGGATCACAGGGCGAGATTTCGGAACAGATCTCCTACTCCTTTGAGATCGAGGTCGAGGTCTAGGTCAAGGTCGAGATCTTTAGAGCGCAAAAAGCTGGATCGGTTGGAGAGGACAGATCTTGGAAGACTTGAACGCTTAGATGGAAGTCCAGGAGGTGGAACACCTACTCAGGATAGTAATCATGGTGACGTAGATATGAGATTGTCTACGACTAGTCAGTCGATTCAAAGTGTGGTCGCAGTCGCTGCGAATATTCCCAACAATCAAGTTCCTTCTTTTCCTCTGAAACGACGATGTCAAGATTTCGATGGTAAGGAATGTTTCGTTTTATGTGCTATAGGCAAATAATAGTAAATTAAGGAGGAACGTGCATAGCGTTTATTAATTCTGCGTCATTTTGCAAAATACAAGAATTTTTTTATCAACTTGTGTAAAAAATAATAGCCTTTAAATAAACAATTACTTATGTGCCTAACGTAGCAAAATTCAGAAAACTTTTATACAATAATATATAATAATGTTGAGGTGTAATTTGGCGACATTGCATGAGGACGCCAACTTGGTGGGGAACCATCTCATTAAATATCGTCTTGTTATGTCAATGAAAACTTCAATAATTATACTTAATTGAATTTATAAAAGTATAGATCTATTATAGCTGACAGTGAAATAGTATTTATTGTTTATTCGTATTAGAATGAATATAGTTTATCAGCCAAATTTGCTGTTAGTACAATGAAAAATATAACGTTTTTTCTTTTAGAAGTTTAAAATAATTTACGATTATAAGCGCAGTACACACACATGCAGTATTATAGAATTCTCAGGAAATCAGTAATTTCCTCAACTGTTTTTTGAATTTTATAAGAACAAAGTTACGAATTTTGTTAATAATCCTTATATTGTTTCTAATTTTTTGTAGAAAAGGGATATTGCATGAGTGGAGATCTTTGCCCGTATGATCATGGAACTGATCCAGTGGTTTTGGAAGACGTAGCCCTGAGTCGGATGTTGAATTTTGGACACGGTGCACCAGTTCCGGGTGCAGTCCCAGTTACTGTACCGGAACCACCTCCAGGACCCAATGGCACCGGGCCTCATCCTCACCTTCCTCTGGCGAGTTTACCTGCCCCCCATCTCAGAAATCAACACCATTCTAATATGGGTACGTTTATTGTGTTTTTATATTAGATTTTAAACTCAGAATCGTGCACAACTTTAAAGCTTGCACAGCTTTAGACGTTTAGGAAGTAAAAAAATGTATTTATATATAAAAGCATCGTTTCCAATGTGAAAGTGAGCAGTAGCATAAAGTGGCCAGCGGGAATTTCTTATCGTCCTCCTTTTTTTAAATAAAGTGATAATACAAATTAGTTAAATATCGCTACCTCTATAATTTACTGGATATCTAAACTTGAATAGGGTCAATTCAAATAAATTGAAAATTAATGGGAGCTGCTTTTACGAAAAAAACAAGCTAGATCATATTCTCCTTCTTTAATTAAAAATAATGAATTTAAGAGTGCTGTTAAATATTACGTCATCGAAAATTTCCTGCAGGTCTACACGCTACATGTTTAGAACTTTCATTTCAGCTCGTGTTGAAAGTGTTCTGATTAAATAAAAGGTAAACAATAGATAAGACGAAAACTGTTGCTCTTTATAATTGAAGCTGTTTGTCAAAAAAATACCTCACGGCCCTAACTACTAAAATATCGATTTCGATATAAAATAGAGAGAGTGAATAGGCGTAAATTTGAATTAATAATCACATATATATTTTCAATTAGGGTTAATAAACTCTTACGTGTCGCGTTCACTGAATGTTGAGGTTTGTTCAAAGTGACAGTGAAAAAAAATATTCCTTGCAGAGGAAAAGGAATCTAACTAATTTTTCTGCTAAGATCCCTTTTCCATGATGCATATTCCATATGCCTTCTCAGGAAATGAAGCATAATTTCCCATAGTCGTTATTACTGAATAATTTCCCTCTCTCCCTATTTGACTTCTCGTAATTTAAAAATTATTATAGGAAAAAGGGGGTTGTTGCATATTTTCCAGATTTTTTCACAGTTCAATTAAAAGAACACTAAAAAATGAATTTAATTTCGAAAGGAAGGTTTTTTAACAAATAAGTTTGATTTGTTTTCAATGCTTAAAAGTATGTTTTTAATTTTTGCGAGAAAATCTGATTGGTTGAGTGGATCGCCGAAAGTAATTCAGCCTGAGTAGCGCGTTTGTCCAGTTGATGGGGGAATCAATATGACCGCTATACACTGCAAATGTAAACAGTAAATATAACCTGTTGTGTTTATTATTAAAAACGTATTTTAAGAGTATCAAGAAAAGCCTAAAACGTATTTAAAATGCCTAGAATTGTACTAAAACCTGGATTTGTGAAATGACATTCCAAATGTGCCAAAAGTCGACATGTGGATGGTGAGAAATTTTTTCTCTTTGCGTGACTTAAGCCACTCATAATCAATCACTGTAACCTCTACTGAAATCATTTTATGTCACACATCTCACTCACACACACTTGAGCTATCTGTTTTAATGATCGCTTGAGCGGTTCGCAGAATGTGACGTTTCAACGTCACAGCATTTTTGTATAGGGATATCGATACTTTTTCCTTCAAAAATGAAGTATTCAAGAAATTTGTTGAATGCACTAAGCTTTTCAGAATTTTATGCCTAATTTGTTTCCTATGTTTTCCGAGTGAGTCTTTTCTGATTCATTGTACAGTGAACTTCCGCCTATCTTAACGGCCTTGAAATGTGCTCGTTCGATAATTTTAAGGCTGGAAGGGCCCCCGCCGCTAACGCGACTTTCAGGTTTTTTCGTCAAGCAGCGTTAACTTTCTGCCTCGGTCTTGTATCGATGAGGGCGCTATAAGCAACTTCTTCAACTGCGCATGTGCCGAAAAGCGCGGGTCGATTTGAAATCAATAAATAATATCAATAATAATATTGATAAATATTCAGAACAAATTTTGACTTAAAAAATTAAATTAAATTGAATGTAAGAAATTCCTTAATTCTCTAAATAATTTATTATTAATTTGATATTACAAGTTTATACTTTGTAATTTTAAATAGACAAACACTTTTCGGCACATGTGATGTTGAAAAAGTCGCAGTCCGTTAGCCTGCATGTATGTCAGCTTATTTGTTGACGTGCGATGTAAAATATATAACATTTAATTGATACAGTACAATTTACCAACTAAGAATCAATATAATCGAATAAAAAAACGACTCGAATATTTCGCCCAATAGTGAGTATTGTAATATGACGTTGCGGTCAGAGAAGGATCGGTGAAAATGTCAGGAAGGTGTAGAATGCATTTGCGAAATTCTGTTTCGTCCTTTTATCGTTTGAAAACCATTTAGTGTCACAAATACAATCAAATATCCAATTTGAAGTTAAAGTACCCGATCTGATGCACTAACCTGATATTCTTGATATGTTATTTTGTGACACTGAAAGTACGTCAATTGGCAAACGAATAGAACGTGACTGAGAAAGTACATTCTAGACATGACAAATTTGACATGATTTACTTTTATGATGAGAATATTGTCCCGAAAAAGTTATCTGCGTTCCCATGACGTCATGCTAAAATACTCAATTCCAACAAACGCGGGCTCTTCTCGCTCTTTGGGCCTCTTTTTTTAATTGGTCAGTCACTGATACGGGAGGGACCCTACATCACGTGGTGGAAGGTAACAGAACTGCGTAATTTCGAATAAGAGTATAGGAGAACTTTTAAATAGATGGAAGTTCACTGCATTCTTAATTTTATAAAAATTAGTTTGCTTTCACGTGATTAGACTTATTTTCAGCTTTTTGCTCAGACTTACCCCATCTTTGGTCTAAGTTATATTTTAACTTTGTGTTAATTACTATGTAATCAATTTCGAGATTAATTAAAGATTATTAATATACTTTTTATTGAAAAATTCATTAGATGACATGCGAGCCCTTATAACGTTTTTACTTTCATTTTGACAAAAACACTACTCAGGCCGCTTTTTGATAAACGGCAATTTTCTTCCATTTCCCTTCTAATTTTCTTCAATTTCAAAATTAAAAATCATCAGATCCTGAATTAAATAAAGGTTTAAAAAATTGGTAACTCTCCAAGTTAATCAAAATCGCTAATTAATCTTTTTTTTTTAATCTATATAGTATGCACAATTTTAAAAAATCTTGTATGATTTCAATATTTTCAGTTTATTTAGGACAAAGTCTCATATTTAAAAACCTCAAATAACTAAAATAATTTTTTTTTTAATTTGGAAACTGTTCTAAAAAATGTTGTGGAGCCTGTAAAAATGATATCACACTCAAAATTTACCTTGAAAAATCTGTCCGCCGCGCAGGCATATTATCATCATAATGGGTTACCATTATCGTATATTTCATCTTTGCACTGGGAATGCTTGAATGAAACCTTATCAAAAACATTTCTTTCAGATCCCAGTATTTATTAGCGTCTTCATATTCTCAATTCTCTACGTAATTAAGTACAGTTAAAGATTAAATTGCTCAAAGCTCTGTAGGCTTTGAGGTACACATTCTAATCGTGAGACTTGCGTTATTTGTTCGATTTCTGGCAGACATTTGTAAATGTATATTTATTTTCTGAATTACCTAACAATAAAAAACTACAACCCCTTCTTCAGACATTCTTCCCTATCTCTACAAGTCTTCTTTCAGATTTTTGCGCATTTCATGTCTTTTGGCGTAAGATTGAAATTTTTGATTTTTGTATATCAATTTCGACGAATAAATGAAAACTAGAAGCTCTGTCAAAAAATGGTTTGAGGAAATGTTTTAGGAATTTTTAAACGCTGAAATTCCACGAAAAACTTTGACCCATATTTTGCGTTGTTTGGTTCGAAATTTGAATTTTCGATTTTCTACTTAGTACTTTCAATAAAAAAAACGAAAATGATAAGTCTTATTGGCAAAGAGTTCAGAGAAATTTTTCAGGACTTTTTAAAAGCTATAATTCGTCTTTAAGACTTTTTCCCATATTTTGCATGGTTTGGTTTCAAATTTGAATTTTGGATTTTCCCATAGTAGTTTCAATAAATAAAACCAAAGTGAAAAGTACTATCAAAAAAGGGTTAAAAACAAATTTTGTAGGACTTTTTAGAAGATTCAATTAATCCTTGAAACTTTTGCCGCAACACGTCGTTTAGCTCAAAATTTAAATTTTCTATTTTTTTCATAGTATTTTCAATAAATAAAACCAAAAAACGAGTCTTATCAAAAACAGGTTAAACGAAACATTATAAGTCTTTTGAAAAGCTACAATTCTTCTCTCAAACTTTATTGCTTATCTATCGCCGTTTGGCTTAAAATGAGAATTTTTGGCTTACTCATTGTCGATGCATAAAACGAAAAAAACGAGTCCTAACAAAAAATAGTCCAAACAAAAATTAGAAATATTTTATAGAGCTTCAATTCTTTTCCGCTACATTTTTTACGTATCGGCCGTCGTTTGGTATAAAGCTCGATTTAATCCGTTTATTGTTTCGTGAGTTTTCATTCATAAATGATGAGAATTCACAAATGCAAATATTTGAGCAATTAACCCTTAAACGGCCAAAACGCCACTACCGGGATACTGCTTTTCAACGGTCAATAACTAAGACTATTCGACACTAGAAAAAATTGAGACACATATATTTTTATTGCTTAAGATCTCCTCTTTCCGACGGTGCCAGTGAAATTTATTTATTATCCCAAAATGCAGTTTAAACAAAAAAAAACGTGATTTTTCGTGCCTATTTTTTTTGTGAACCATTTTCCAAAGCTTTTCGAGTCTGTAATTAACCTGGAATCTCACTAAGCGGTGAAATAAATGTCTAACCTTTGAGAATCCATGGTTCAAAGATCGATTTTCCGTTTTAGTATTTTCAAAATGGCGTCTTAATGGCAAAATTTTTGTGAAAACATTCATGAATTTTTTTACAATAAACGATGCGCTTTTCGGTAAAATCATCAAGAATAAAAATTTCTTGTAATCAGCCAAGGAATATGCCTGAATTTTTTCGAAGCGTTTTGAGCAAAATTTTGGATTTTGCATATGAACAATTTTTGCAAAATTCAAAATTTTGCTCAAAATGCTCCAGAAAAATTCAGGCGTATTCCTCGGCTGATTTCAAGAACTTTTTATTTTTGACAAGTTTTCAGAAAAGCGCATAGTTTTTCAATAAAAAATTTCCAACGACTCCGTAACCTTTATTGCACTCTGACATCAAACCACACCTTCACCGCATTGTCATCCT
>NC_046663.1:104790705-104794904 GCF_010883055.1 Belonocnema kinseyi | reverse complement strand
AAAATTTTTTATTGAAAAACTATGCGCTTTTCGGAAAATTTGTCAAGAATAAAAAGTTCTTGTAATCAGCCGAGAAATACGCCTGAATTTTTCCGGAGCGTTGTGAGCAAAATTTTGAATTTTGCAAAAATTGTTCATATGCAAAATCCAAAATTTTGCTCAAACCGCTTCGAAAAAATTCAGGCGTATTTCTTGGCTGATTACAAGAACTTTTTATTTTGAATGATTTTTCCGAAAAGCGCATCGTTTATTGTAAAAAACTTCATGAATGTTTTCACAAACATTTTGCCATTAAGACGCCATTTTGAAAATACTAAAACGAAAAATCGATCTTTGAACCATGGATTCTCAAAGTTTAGACATTTGTTCCACCCGTTAGTGAGATTCCAGGTTAATTACAGACTCGAAAAGCTTTGGAAAATGGTTCACAAAAAAAAATAGGCACGAAAAATCACGTTTTTTTTTTATTTAAACTGCATTTTGGGATAATAAGAAAATTTTTTGAGAAATTTCATTGACACCGTCGGAAAGAGGAGATCTTAAGCAATAAAAATATATCTGTCTCAATTTTTTCTAGTGTCGAATAGTCTTAGTTATTGGCCGTTGAAAAGCAATGTACCGGTAGTGGCGTTTTGGCCGTTTAAGGGTTAAAATGACTGGACCCTAAATTAATGGCTAATTCTTCTCAACTTTTGTTCAGGTAGAATAATATAGTGTTACATAGTTTCTATAAGCTCAAGAATGTGTAGCATCGTTTGAAAAACTTTTAAACATGATTATTAACATTTTTGATAAAACTCTGAGAATTGCGATTTTTTAAAGTTTATTTTGAGCCCGCGTAAACTCAAGATATTGATCGATCTTTTAAATACTGTACAGCAGTTGTAATGGTCCCAAAATATAACTTTTCAGTACTGGGCTGAAGACTTTGAAAGCCACAATTGTAATGAATTCCAATTAATTTTTTGCAGAGTACAATCCTGACGCTCCGAGCATGGAGCCTCGAATGACCTGGGGCAGGCATCCTCAGCCTGTAACTGGAATGTACGGTCGAGGACAACGCGAGCTAATAAGTGTTCCTGTGATTCCACACGCGAATCCCGGAGAAATCAACCATCCGCAATCGAATCCTCTAAAGCGCAAGCAAGCGTTTGACTTCAATCGCCTTGGACCTAAACAGCGAGCAGTGCATAATCCCGCCAATTGTTCCCTAGAACTGAAAAAGGTTCCCCGCAGTTTGAACAATATAACCCAACTGAACAATCATTTTTCCAAGTTCGGTAAAATTGTAAATATTCAAGTGAATTTCGGTGGCGATCCAGAGGCAGCCTTAGTTACTTTCCAAGTTCCAGCAGAGGCTAAAGCCGCCTACCGGAGTACAGAGGCTGTGTTGAATAATAGATTTATTAAGGTATTCTGGCATAATAACACCAGCACCAATAACGCCACCATTGAAAATGTCCCACCAGTCGGTTGTCGGCCTTCTGTCAAAGAAAGGTTAGGAGCCTCTTTAGCCATGCCAATCAAAGCTGAGGAAAGCGAATACGTTCCAACGCGTCTATCGACGGAAGAATCACCAGCTTCTCAGCCCTTAGTTCCTGCTTCAACGACAGCCCCCGTTTCACTCCCAACTCGAGAGGATAAAGTTCTCGCGATCAAGAAAACGCAAGAAATTCTAGCAGCTAAGGAAACTTTGAAAAAGAAGCAGGAGGAGAAGCGCAAAGAAGCTCTCAAAATGACGGCCAATTTACGCAAGAGGAAACAGGAATTGCTGGACAAACAACTAATTGAGATTCGCGCTCTAATAGAGCGAGCTGAGAAAAATCCGGAACAAAAGGATGCAATCATGGCGACTATCAAAACTATGCAGCAGTCGATCAACAATCTGCGGAATGATTTGGCGGCAAATGGACAGAGTGCACCTGCGAAAATACAAATAAAATCTCGAGAGCAGACACAGAAGGATATTTTGGATGCGGAATTGGATTTAATTAATGCACAGCAAGAGGGCCAAGATGCGGTTGAGATTCAAAAGAGATTAAATGAATTGCGAGCCCAGGCGGCAGTGATGGGATTGACTACTGAATCAGGAGTTGGCAGAGGCACGAGAGCAACGAGAGGAACGCGCGGAAATCATAGCGTAGCATTTAGAGGTCGTGGGAGAGGTAGTTTCGCGCATGTGTCGGTGGACCATAGACCTACGAGTCTTCTAGTCTCGGGATACGAAAGTGAGGAAAAGACAGAAGTATTAGCCCATTTTAAGCAATTTGGGGAAGTAGTCAATCAAATAGTGGATGATGCGACACCATCCATAGTGATAAATTTCAAATCGAGGAAGGAAGCGGAAGTTGCGTTGATCAAAGGACGCACCTTCCAGGATCGTTTGTTATCGGTCACTTGGGTGTCGGGACATCACTTACATCGTGGAAGCAGTAACTCAGGATCGACGACAAATCTTTCAGCACGTTCTGAATCAGTACAACAAACTCTTGACGATGAAATTGATTTAGAGGTATTGCATTTTTTATTCTTTACAGTTGATTGCGTTTTTATTGTCAATTTTATTGATTCTTGCTTAAGGAGCAACCAGTCAATTTCCTACTCAAGGAAGTTTGTGTTTTTCTTCGTTAATCGTTTCTGAAATAAAAATTAAGTTGGAATCGACTTTTTTTTCTTTCGTGAACGAAAACAAATGAGGTCGAGGTTTTTAGTTAAAGGATGGAAATTTTGTTCCTTATATAAAATTTCATACTATAATAAGGAAATCCCTTACTTCAATAATTATTGAATATTATTTGAGATTGAGCACTATTATCTGATTTTTGAACTATGACTTCAAAGTCCTCATTAAATTCTTTAAGAATGTTGAGAAAATCAAAAGAAACATTCTTTAAAATTTTTAAGTAATAATTTTTTTGCTTAATAAAAAATTCTTAATTTTGATTTCAGATTCTTACTTAGGTGAAAAAATAGATTTCCTATTAAAAAGTTGCATTAATACTATCTTTACATGATAAAATTATAAAAGTAAGTAGTTAATTAAAACAAGATATTATTTCTTTCGCTAAGATCACTTTTATAGTTTATTCTTTTTTAAAACTAAGCTCAATTTTGATATAGAAAACGAAGTACTAAAAGTGAAAATTACTAATAGTTCAAAAAATTCTTTCTAAAACAAGAAAGTTTTTACTTTTCAAATACGATTTTTGCAGATATACATTATGTAACATTATAATCTAATTAAATTTTTTAAAATAATTAATTTGCCGATTTCTAAAGAAATAAATTCTTGTTTATTTTTTTTACTCAAAAAGCTTTTAAAAATGTGTGCATTATACAATTTTATACATGTTTATTCATAAGCAGTTTCTTGCTTAAATGTTTTCAGATTTTATAGTTTTTAAGGTTGAGAAATAAATAATAAAAAATTTGATCGCTTTTCAATAGATTCGAAGAATTGATGTCTTTTAAAGTCTCATATATAAAAAATCTGATGTACATTTAAAAGTAAAAAAAAAACAGACTTAATATTTCAAAGCATTTCATTTTGGATAAATTCCTTCAAAATCAAGGGCTTTAGACTCAGATATTTCCAATTTCATCGATTTTAAAATGCAAAGGATGGCATTTGAATTTAGTTTTTTGGGGATTTGTTGTAGGTACATGTGTAAAATTCCCTGAAAATGTTCAACTTTCTAATTTGTTTGCATTACATTTTCCATTGCTTTTATGCCTGTAAGATTACAGTTTAAACTTTTAAACTTTCCCATTTGTTCTTTTGATTTAAGATGAGCTCAATATTGGTTATTTCAATTAAAATTGAAAGTATTTTTATTTCGCATGCTTTAACAGTTGGGCTAGTAAAAATACATAAACCAAAAACGCCTTTAAATTTTGACACTTAAATTTCAAAACTCCTGGAGATTGAAATATTAAAAAAAAATGTGTAATTATTTAATTCGTTTCGATTTCCAAGACTTTTAAAAAAGACCGGCAGAAATTATCTACACGTCAAATTTTTTAGTGTTTATTAAAGTGCCTTATTTTTTATAATATTAACATTTAAAACATTGTCTGACAATATCACGAATTTTAGTACAATTGTGGGTCCGGATGCAATAAGAGCACATAAAATTTTTTCGTGCGAAAACGAAGTCCCCTGGAGGCTTTAGAAAAAATTTTCGAATTTTAATTTTCAA
>NC_046663.1:104781237-104790605 GCF_010883055.1 Belonocnema kinseyi | reverse complement strand
TTTTGAAAATTAAAATTCGAAAATTTTTTCGAAAGCCTCCAGGGGACTTCGTTTTCGCACGAAAAAATTTTATGTGCCCTTATTGCATCCGGACCCACAATTATCCGTCTATTAAGCCTAAGTTGAAGATAAAATACCAATTCAATAAAACGATATTTCAAAAAGATGTAAAATTGTAATGTTTTCGACAAATTCAAACTCCTCTGGAAATATATTCTATTGAATTAAAAAAAAGCAGAACAATAGTATTTTTATAATCATTTCCAAAATTATTTAAAATATGATAGTGATTTTTTTCTAAATATTGTATTTGTCATTCGACTTTTTTTGCACCAAGTTTGACCCTAACGCAGAATTTAGAAAGAAATATCAAAGCATATTTTGACAGTGACGTAATTTACTGTTTAGACTTACCTTTAAAATGAGCCGAAGAACCCTAAACAATGTTAATTATTGCCGGAATTAATAGAATTAAAAAAACATCTCAATTTGACGTTTTTGCAATATCGTTTTATAAAATTGGAATTTCACCTTCAAATTGGGCATATTAGAAACAGATTTAATTACCTTTTGCACTATTACGAGGAAAAAAATGGTATTTGTTAATATTATGAAAATTAAGGTAGGGGAAATCACCCTACAGTAGATGGGGAAAAAATCGACATCATTTAACTTCATCAGTTGCCAAAAATAAAGAAAAAAATTCTTTTTGAAATAGAGCTTACATACGTAATTGATTATTCTTATAGAAAAAAATAACACGAAATTGGTCAGTTCGCTGTATTAACCATTTTTATTAGACTCGGTCAAGGTTGCGGTTTTGACACCTCTTTCCATTAATAGATAATCGATGCTGGTATTGCTCCGGGGCATGACAGAATACCTAATTCTCGGCAATTATAATTTATTATTAGTATACTTACAATTAAAACTAATTTATTGAGTGCATAATAGTTGAAACTGATTATTTTATCAAAATCTCGAAAACTTACATTTTTTACATTGTTTTATCTTTGATATTCCGTGAGATTGATACGATTGATATGAGATGTTCAATCATCATACTATTTGACCTGACTTGTGATTTTAGAAAAATGCAGAATTTTCGCATACCTCAATCCTCAAAATGATAACTTCTGAAAGACTTATTAAGACAACTAAAATGTATGTGTTTTTTAATATACTATTTACAATGATTTGAATTAAA
Organism: Belonocnema kinseyi; assembly: GCF_010883055.1. Taxonomy (NCBI): domain Eukaryota; kingdom Metazoa; phylum Arthropoda; class Insecta; order Hymenoptera; family Cynipidae; genus Belonocnema; species Belonocnema kinseyi. The sequence continues at coordinate 104,789,398 of NC_046663.1, read as the reverse complement.
AAACTCCAGTAATCAGTATATAACTTTGGGTTAACTATTGTTGGAAAATGTAATGTCCAATAAAAAGTTCTCAAATATTTATAAATAATAAAGGAAGAATGTTTTGTATTGATAAATATTTTCCATTAAACTTCAAGTTTTGATTGTAATGTATGTAAATGCCACAAAACTATTAAATTAAGGCAAAAAGTATGAATAATGAACAGGCAAATTTTTTTTCAGTAAAAAAATTAATTTTTTGCTTTCACACATTAATTATTTATAAAATTTCAATGAAACTTCGTCAGAAAATATAGTATCCTTGCTTAAATATGATAGTAACAAAAATAATGACCCTTTTTGTCAGTTTTCTAGTTAAATAAGATTATCTACTGTAAATAATTATCTAAAGTAGGGTGGTTTCAGCTACTTTACTTTATTGCAAAATATCTGCTATTTGAAGAGAACTTGACAAATAATGTTCTTCTTCAGGGAGCAGCGGAGGATCTTCTTTTAGATGAGAACGAGGAGGAGGAGGACGAGGATGGAGAAACGCGTAGCTGGCGGCGATAGCAGGCTGAGCTCGTTGGGTGACAAAAGTTCGGTATTACTTCCAAAAAACGGAAAGCACTCTGGACTCATCGATGTGCACTCGACTTTCTTGGTACTACAGCACCAGTGATTATTTCACCCGACCCATCACTTTGGAAGCCAGAATCACGTTGCGAACGCATCAACGTTATTATGTGTGTTATACTATTTGTTATACTTTAAATATACCATGCGCATCAAGATGACAAAAAAGGCAAAACAATATACAATACTGTGTCACAATGCGCTTCAGCGAACCTGAACAAGTCTTGATCTATACAAGTTTTAAAAAAACGAGTAAACAAAATTATCCCATTATTTGTAGAATAAAATCACTATGTTTTGTATGGGAAATCGACGTTGTTATTTCGACTTCCTAAACCTATTTTTCGATAAGAAATAAGCTTTGAAGTCATTTTGCGAAGATTAATTTATTTTAATCAAATCTACAAATTTCTAAGAGGATGAATCATTTAAATATCTTTGATATTTACAAGAGGTTTGATGTAAAGCGAGTGTTAAAAATACTTATTATAATCTAGAGTAATTCAGTAAATGGCACGTTTTAGTTGAGAGATAAGTCCTAAGTACAAGCTACATTTTAATGCGCGTATTTAGAACTATTTTAGATTCTGTATTTATGTAAGGATTCATATTATTCTTAAAGGGCAAATCAAATGACCCTGATAGTGAGAACTTTGAAAATAAAACAGTTTGATACCTCAAACAAGTATCAAGTATACAAGTCTTTGAATTCCATGTTTTTCCCGATATCAAACAGATTTTATTTATAGTTAATCTATTCTTTAATCATTTCTAAGATCATAATTTCTTACTCTATTCTAAAGTTGGAAGGCCTTGTACTCATCTATCTAAATTCTAGGGATGGTGATTAGGGAAAACGTATCACATTTCTATAAACTTGTTTCGAAGATCTACTTATTATCTCAGTCTATGAGGAGAGTAAAATTCGATAGAATCGAAGGCAAACCTTTTTTTTTCTTAAAGGCATACTTAGGGTGCTAGAAAACTGGCTAATAAAGTACCGAGTAATAATTGAGCGACGGGCAAAACTGATAAGGGTAAACTAATTGCTGGACCTTGAACTGATCCATGGTATGCTCCTCGCAAAAGCCATCCTCCAAGTCCAACAGATTTGTGTGTGCTGGTAAATAATGCTGCTAGTAAGACGTTTCGTGGCAACCATTGAGAGCATAAAATCCAGCAGATGCTAGTTATCAGAATTTGACCCAGGCAAGCTGTAAAAAATTGAGAATTTTTAAAGAAAAAAGTCCGTCTGTATTTTAAGTGGACCCTTCTTCATCTCTTATACTTCCTACACACTGCAGCTATTTCATATTTTTCAAACCTTCCCCTCATTTACATACTTCTCACACGCTCTTGTTGCCCCAGTTTCCTCCTCGCTATCATTATTCTTTTTCTCTTGCCCTCATTTTTCTTCACCACAGTTCTGTATACTGACCGCATTATCCCCCACACCCTTTCCATCATCACATCTACACCACACAACACCCTTTTCTAACCCAACATGAATTCCGCTCACTACCTCTGCTCCTGCCCCTCTATCCTAATTTTTACCCCTTGCTCTGTTTTCTTTTTCTTCATCATAAATAAACCCTTCACTAGCGGAAGAATCGGAAAGAAAGTACCTTTCCGATATCTATGTGAACTTTGCTTTCGTTTCTTTCCGAACACTTTCTCTTTCCGAAGCTTCCCGATACCTCTCCGAACTTTTGCGAAGTTTTCCACTCCATTTATTTATTTTTTAACCTTTCCGATTTCTTTCCGAATAAATGACTACAGGGACACTCTGCACTGATTGGAAAGAAATCGGAAAGAAGTAGAAGAAAGGGACATTCGGAAAGAATCTGAAAGATTCGTGGGACAGCTCGACGTTCGGAAAGAAACGGAAGCAAAGTTCACATAGCCCTTTCCGATTCTCTTTACGAAGCGGCCTTTCCGATTCTTTCCTTTTTTTCTGGCAGGGTTCATCATTCACCCTATACTCCGTCCAGCCACACTGTAAATTGAAATGTCATACTTTTCGTGAAAGACCTCTATTCCTATAATACCTTGATACAGGGATCATTCAAAAAATACGTGAGACATTGATGGGGGGGGGGGGGGCTTTCAAAGTATCATTCTCTATGTTAAGTGCAATGGAAAAGGCATCACGCAGAAGAAGGGTGTGCATAAAGTTCCTGAAAAATGTACCACGTATTTCGCAAATAGCCTAAATAAGAGTTTCACATCCGAAGTCCTGAAAAACGGTAATAAATTATTAACGTTTAATATTAAAGATAGTTTAAAGTTACCAATGAGTACACAAAGTAACACATCAACTGCTTGTAAGGAGGAAGCCTCGATAACAACAGCATCACAAAACCAGTGATAAGCCGTGAGCAATAATAATCCCTGGGAAAGCCATCGAAATTTATGTTCAAAATCTTCAGAATTGCTTATGAAGGACATCTGCACAGTAATACCAAATCCAAGAGGCAGTAAAGTACTGTAAAGTATTTCCTTGATGTTGATACCAACCAGGGGTGGTGTTGATGCCCCTAACTGAAAAATAGGAATATCATAATCTTTAGATAAATAAATTATATTTTTTCCGTCATAGGTATGAAAAAGTCTTTATATCGCAATTTTGAAGCGCAGTATGATCTGCAAATCTAAACTGCTATATAAAGTCTTTTCAAGGTAGTTTTCAGAAGCGGTAATTTCACTCTATCGCGCGTTGGCGTTTAATTTAAAAGAGTGTAAAAGGCTTATGCAACATCTTTATATATCCCGAACCTGAAGGGTCTGGTTTATTTCAGGTCGTACCGAGTTGATAATCAGGAATATTATTCACAATATCTAGTGCCCTTATAAATATTCTCTGAATTCTCCAAAGTCTCTTTGAATTTCCCAAATTCTTTAAAATCTCGGAATTCATTCAATTCTCTGAATTCAAGAAATTTTCTGACTTCCTTGAACTCTCTGAACCCGGGTAATACAGGGCATTTCAAGGACTTCAATATAATAGACGCAATTTGCATGAATTAAGATAATTCACACAAATTAGAAAAATTCAGATAACTCAGAATATTTGGTAAATCCAACCTATTTAAAAATAATATACTACACCAGATAGTATTGTGACTAAACTTTGCTGCTATTTGTCGTGTTGGTAAGCGTACTAAACTATATATTTTAGTAGTAAAAAAACAGAGTGATTCTTTCAGACGACCAAGGCAATGCCAGAGTGGTCGTTTTAGATTTAGACGATCACTCTAAGAGAAGTTTTTTAACATGCAGGTATCGAGTTATACTTTCAAATATACTGAAATTTTCTGTAATTTATAAAATAATCAAGTTTTCTGATTAATTTTAGAGATAATTTATTCATTTATATTTACAGTTGATCATATAAAGCGTTTTTATCCATAATTTTCAGTTTTAAAAGCTTTACATTTTTAATTGTTTAGGTCTTCAAAACTGAATTACATTCTTTAAACTGGAAATTTACGATTGAAAATGATGACCTAAAATTAATTTTTTTAAAGTAAAATAGTCGTAAATTATGGATCGTAAACTGAATTATTTCATAATTGAAAACTTTCACAATTGGAACTCAACATTTATAAAATATGAAATCAAAGCTATAGTTTAAATTGCACTATATTACGTGATTTGAAAATGTGATACTTAAAGTGATTGGATACATTTTTCATATAAAAATGTATAAAATTCCCGGTCAAAATGCCCTGATAGGAAATGACCTAGGATCCTTTATAGCTTCCTGTTTAAGACCCTATATAAAATCATATATTAGGTTTCTGTATTTGACCCTATCCAGATGCGCAGTAGTATTCTGTGGTATCTATGCCTGCCACATAAACTATTAATATTATTATTAAGGAACGTCAGTTGCCAACAACCCTGAGTGCTAGAAAAATGTCCACAGAAGAGCATGCATTTTAAGAATACTAAAAAAACTTAAATAATGTAAAAACATATGAGCAGCTAACAATAAAAAGTGGAAATATCTCGTTGGTGAGTAAGAAGCAGCTATAGAAAAGTGCCTAAAAAAATGGATATAATTTCTCGGCAGTAAAAAGTAGCAATAAAATATTGGATGTAAAAAGTAGACAACGGTGCTTGGGCCGTAAGAAAGGGGAACAGAAAAACTTGGCAGTAAGAAGTGCGGACAAACGGCGCGTGTCGGTGAATCGGTTCTGTCACACGCTGCGAAGACAGGCCTCGTTAAAAGCCGAAAATGCACGAGGACGAACCCGATCACGCCCGATTTGACGATTCGCTTTCAGTGGCTAACTAGGAGTTTTTCGGTAAACTGAATTTTCACTGAATTTTGCAGGGCGTCCAGGCCGTCAAGAAAATGAAAGAAAGTTCAAGGCAAAGTTTTAAACGATTGCTTTGCGATGAATTCTGAGAGAAAATTGAAAAGAGATCACAAAACATTTTTGATTGTTTCCTAAAATTTTTTAAAAGTATGTAAAATATTTTTTAGACTTTTTCAATTCTTCCATATTAGATAATTTTAGAAAAATTAAGGATCCTAATTCTTTTAAAGCCTTCTTGTGCAATTTCTTTGCACATTTTTTTAAAAAGTTTATGTTGGTTTAAATAATTTGAGTAAGTTTAAAAGACGTTCAACAATTTTAAACCATTAAAAAATAATTAAAACTTGTAAAGATTTTTGAAGAATTTTGTAAGGTTTGACGAAAATTTAAAAAAATTTAGGTTCCTTGGAATAACTTTAGAAGATTTTTGGAAGTGAAAAATTAAAAAAATTTTTAAAATATACTTTAGGAGCTGTAAACGAATCTCGAAAGGTTTAAAGAGCATGATCAAATTTGCTCTAAATGCTTGCGAAAATTTAGAAGATTATAAGGCAATTTTTTTAACATTTTGAATGATATTTTCAAATTTTGAAAAATATTTGAGTCAGTTAAAAATATTTTCTGGAATTTAAGACGAGTCAAACAGATGAGAAATATTCAGAAATTTGAAAACATTTCAGAAAATATATTAAATATTTCTTCATTTCTCACCAATTTCGTAAACATTCCTAAGCATCTTTAAAGAGGACTGAAATTCAACCTAATGTTTTGTAATATTCTGTAAAATATAACAATTTCTTTAAAATATCCTAGAATCTTTTCTGACGCATCTGATATATTCAAGAATCTTTTTTCAATTTCCTGGAAAATATTATAATAATTATATTTATATAAATTAACAAAACAAACTGATAATACTTCTTTTCTTGTTTTTCATTCTCAGAATTTAATTTCAACTCGAAATAAAGTATTTGAAAACTTTCAACAAATAAATATTTATTCGAAATTTTCATGTTATGTCATTATAAATATCATGACTTATTTTTTATGGTAATGAAGAAAGTTTTAAATTTGGGAATTGCAAGTAGTACTTAGGTTAACTTACTTCAATATTTGTATGACTACAGAAATATTAAAAAAGCATTTATTGTTCAAAAAGTTTTTTGATTTATTTAAAGATAACACTTTATCTTAAAACCCCTTTTTTATTTAGGAAACGTCTGTTATGTTTTCAAACATAATATAAAAAATTTGACGTAACGAGGGAAGGGCCGAAAAAAATTTTACGGTCTGTCATATTGCGTAGGGGGGCGGGCATTTTAGTAACTAATGAACATATTTTTATGTATTTTTTTACTTGATTCTGCCGTAGGGTCAAACATGGTACAAAAACCCTATGTGAAATTTCGAATAAAAACGGTTGCACTCTGTATACATTAATTTAAAAAATGAACAATATTAATACTTTTATAAATTTTCCAATATATTATTTGATTATGATACACATTGACTTTTATTTTGAAAATTCTTGTAAGTTGTTGGTAATTTTTCTAATTTTACAATATTTTTTACCATCTTTGGCCTTAGGAAATAGATTTCACAAATAAAATTATAAAAATATCTTCATTACTTAGTAAAAGGCTATGAAAACTTTCCGCTAAAATGATACCAACAATTTTTTTGTACATGCTGTAACCTTTTGGACCAGTTCGAAAAATAGATATTTCTTTTATCGCTTTCCAGCATATGATTTTTCCCTAAACATGAAGCAGATTAAAGACACTTAAAAAATATAAATAAGAAATATAAAAAAATTCATTTTAGTTCTTTGTTAAATAAGCCGATACATTTTTTATAAAATTTCTTTCTACATGCACATGCATAAAAGGCAGCGTGACTATTGCCACTTGCACTTTAAAAAATTCATACTCTTCGAATCATTAATTCAATTGAGTTAAAATTTGAACAAAGGCTGATTTCAACCTTAATCTGCAACTTTCTCACTTCAGGTTTTCCATTTCTTAAAATTTGCTCGATAAACGAAGCGCTTGAAGGTTGAACCTTATGTTTATTACATTGCCTACAACACAAAATGAACAGTTTCTGTGTTCATTAAAGTGTTTAAGTTTTTCTTTCAGATATAATTTTCAGAAAATGTAGATACATAGTTGAATTAGTATTAATAGAATCTAAAAATTCTGAAAAAAAGCTAAGTTAGCACGAGTTAAGGTGAAGAAAGGACGACATTTTTTTATTTTGAAAAATGTACTTTTTTCCAATTATTTAAAAAAATGAGCAACCTACAAATTTTTGTAGACGGAAAAAAAGATGTGCCTTGAAATTGTTTACTTGAAATAAGTTTCATGCAATTAAAATTTATTTATACAAAGTACATATAAAATTGGTTAAGGCATAATATGTGTGTGTGTGGGTCAGTGTGTGTGTGCAATATTAAATAAAAAATAAAGAAAGTCGATAAGGAAAGAACTATCATACTTCTTGTTTGCGAAAAAGGGATTCCTCAATCGTCAAGTACGATAACTGACGTAAATTAAGCAACCATAATTAATGAAAAAATTTAACTTTTCCATTTGAGTCCAAAAGATCAAATGTTTATTATACAATGAAAATATTGTAAAAATTTTCTTTCGCGTGTGGTGTGGAAAGGAGTTTTAGTAAAAAATGTGCCGGTTTTTCAACCGAAAAAACTGCATGCATTTTTTACCATTCTTATTTCTATTTTTTAAGTGTTTTTAATCTATTTTATGTTCAGGGAAAAAATCAGATCCTGGAAGAAGATAAAAGAAATATCTAATTCTCTAATTGGTAGAAAAGCTTAAAGCCAAATCTGTAGTCCGTTTGTTAACATTTTAAAAAGTTTTTGGTATCATTTCGAAGGCAAAAGTCTTCATAGACTTTTAATAACTAATGGAGATATTTCTATAATTTCATTCGTGAAATCTATTTCCTAAGGCCAAAGATGGTAAGAAACATGTAAATTTGAAAAAATTACCAACTATTTGAAAGAATATTCTTAATAAAAGTCAATGTGTATTATATTTAAATAATATTTTGGAAATTTTATAAAATAATAAATATTGTTAATTTTTTAAATTAATGTATAAACAACAGTTTTTATTCCAAATTTCACGGCGTTTTTTTGTACCATGTTTAACCCCAGGGCAGAATAAATTTAAAAATATTCTAAAAATATGTTAGTT
>NC_046663.1:104779798-104781227 GCF_010883055.1 Belonocnema kinseyi | reverse complement strand
CCCCCTCACGCAACGTGACACAGACCGTAACATTTCTTTTTGGCCTTCCCCTCATCGCCATTACGTCAAATTTTTTATATTATGTTTAAAAACATGAAAGACGTTTCCTAAACAAAAAAAGGTTTTTAACATAAAGTATTATCTTAAATAAATAAGATCATTTTTTTAACACAAAAGGATTTTCAATATTTTTGCAGTCATACAAATATGGAAGTTACCTTACGTAAGTGCTACTTACAACTCGCCAATTTAAAACAATTTTTCACTACCATAAAAAATAAAAAATGATATTAATAATGGCATAACATGAATATTTCGAATAACTATTTATATGTTAGAAGTTTTTAACACTTTATTTCTAGTTGGAATTAAATTCTGAGAATTGAAAGCAAGAAAATAAATATTGTCAGTTTGTGTTTAAATTTATATAAACATTAGTATTATACATTTTTTAAGAAAATTGAAAAAAGATTTTTAAATATATCAGATGTTTCAGAAAAGATTTTACGATATTTTAAAGAAATTGTTTTATTTTATAGAATATTACAAAGCATTAGGAAAAATGCGTGTCCTATTCAAAAATGTTTAGGAATTTTTAAGAAATTTGTAAGAAATCTAGGAATATTTGATCAATTTTTTTAAATGTTTTCAAATTTGTAAATATTTCTTATCTACTTGACTCGTCCCAAATTCCTGAAAATATTTTCAACTGCTTCGAATTTTTCTCACCATTTTAAAAAGTCATTCAGAAAGTAACTAAATTACCTTATAATCGTCTAAATTTTCGCAAGAATTTGAAGAAAATGTGTTCATGCTCTTGACATTTCGAGATTCGCTTGAAGCTCCTAAAGTTTATTTTTGACAGCTTTAAAAATTTGTATTTCTAAAACGTAAACATCTCGTTTAATGTAACTCGAGAGGTGACTCCACCAGTCAACCTATCCGTAAGGTGGGGTCTCACAATACATTCCTGCTTCCTCTGTCATTGGCTATACGCAACATGTGACAATCAGTGGTAGGAGCTAAGGGGGAAGTTGTGACAGACGAATTTCTTGGCTTGCAAAAAATAAGGTTTCAGTTAAATTTATGATAATTCAATTGTTAACGCCGATGAAAAGAAAAAAACGTCCCAAGACTGAAATATTTCTGAAGTTTCAATGCATATTGCAATGTTGCCAAATAGTGTATCATGACCTTACAGAAAAGAAAAAAACGATGGCATAGCTGGCGGTAAAAAATCTACAGAAATTTGTTGCTGTAAAAAGTGGACACGCGTGTGTCCACTTTTGACTGCCGAGTTTTTCTATTCCTGATTCTTACGGCCTAAGTACAGTGATCCCAGATCTGAAACGAGATGCGGTCCAATACTATGACAGGGCTATGTCCGTGTGAATATAGTAGGAGCCGCTGTAAATGACTGAGTTGCGCG
>NC_046663.1:104771449-104779698 GCF_010883055.1 Belonocnema kinseyi | reverse complement strand
CGCGCGCAACTCGTCATTTACAGCGTCTCCTACTATATTCACACGGACATAGCCCTGTCATAGTATTGGACCGCATCTCGTTTCAGATCTGGGATCACTGCCTAAGTACCGTTTTCTAATTTTTACTGCCAAGGTTCTGTTAATGCTTTTTACAGATATGAAATTAATAATTATAATTCTATTTTTAGTAATTAATTATATTTTCACTTTTTATTATCAGCAGCTACTAAAGCATATTTTTGATACCTTTAAAACTTTTCATTTCTAGAAATCTTCTAAAGTTTAAATTATTTTTGAATCTCTCGAATTCTAGAAAATTTCACTTTAATATATTTAACACTCTTTGCGGAAAATTTTATTAAATCGTTTTTTTATTTTTAAAAACCTTTTTCAGTTTCCCCCTAAAGTCCATTATTCAACATAATAAATCGTTTAATATTTGCACACGAATATTTAAAAAATTCTTTTTTTCTAATCACGTCCTTTTCCTGATTGTTGCTTAATTCTGAAGAATTAAAAAAAGGTGCCTTTGAAATAATTCAGATTCTTCTTTAATAACTTTTAAAATCTTTTGTCATGTGTTAAAATTTTCTTAAATAATCTGTTGAAATTAATTTTTCGAGATAAAAAAATAGTTTAATTATTCCTAGGAACCTTATTTTTTTTAAATTTTCGTCAAACCTTACAAAATTCTTCAAAAATCTTTACAAGTTTTAATTATTTTTTAATGGTTTAAAATTGCTAAACGTCTCTTAAACTTACTCAAATTTGAAAGTACATTATTTAAACCAACATAAACTTTTAAAAAAATGTGCATCGAAATTGCACAATATGGAAAAATTGCAAGTCTAAAAAAACTTCGGCTTTGAACGAAGCTTGTCTTCGCAGCGTGTAACAGAGCCGATTCACCGATACGCGACGTTTGTCCACTTCTTACTGCCAAGTTTTTCTGTTTCCCTTTCTTGCGGCCCAAGCACCGCTGTCTACTTTTTACAGCCAATATTCTATTGCTACTTTTTACAGCCGTAAAATTATATCCATTTTTTTTAGGCACTTTTCTATAGCTGCTTCTTACTCACCAACGGGATATTTCCACTTTTTATTGTCAGCCGCTCATATTTAATTGCATCAATTGAATATTCCTTACCATGAAGTACAGTACAATTGGAGATAAAAATAGTCCAACGAAATGAGAAACGAGCGTGGTAATGACACTTGTCGGTAAATCTGCATGAGCTACTCTACTCAAAACGAGGCTTGTGCTGAATGGGGGTGGCATACAGTAAAGAACCTGTGAAATGCTTTAATGAGTTAAATGGACATTATATGTAATGAAAAAGTAATTCAGAAAAAAACTCTTTTCTTATATCCTGGTTTTTGCATGCTTTCTTAAAAAAGCTTGAGGTACTTCAAAGTTCGTGCCCATATTATTGCTCATATCTACATAATATAAATACTATACATATAATGTTTACACTTTTTTATAAAAAGTTGATAAATAGATAAGAACCACATAATTCTAGATTCAGTTAAAAAAAATCTAATTCAATACAAATGATTAAATTAAGGAATTTTTAAATTCAATTTTGCATAAAACTTACGCAATAAAAAAATCATTCGTGCATTTTTAAGTTAATTACGTTAATTGAAATAAGTAAAAATTAATTAGATTTAAAATGTTTAGGTAAAGATTTCATTCTTACTTCCATTCCTTTCAGTAGCCAGATGTTTACTTGTACGTAAGTCAGAATACAGCTACTAATTCTAGCCAAAAGTGGCATTAATAAATACATAAATAATATTAAATATATCAAAAGGTAACCATCGGTTAAGGAGGAATATAGTGCCTTAGGGCTGCAGGACAACCCTGCTTCAAAATATGTCAAAGGCACTGCGAAATACCAAATCACTATGTTTCCATTTATTTTTCCTACAAAAATTAATACGATTATTTAATTTCATTAGAAATATGTATGAAAGAAATCCGTAATTTTACCCGAAGAAAATAAGTCACATTGAGAAAATAAAATAATAAAGAAAATCTACTTTAAGGCCATGTGATTAGTGGGTCACGTGACCAGATTTTACCCTTCCGACACTTTTTTATTTCCTAATTTATTTTCACATGAAGCACCACATCGAGTTAGAAATTTGGAATCATAAATAAGAAATATTAAGAAATCTGGGTCTGGTCCTAAATTTTAATAATGATGAAAAAACTTTTGTTTGCAAATAATTTTTTTTTTATAATTATTAAAATTTAGGACCAGACTCAGATTTCTTAGTGATACTTATTATGCCAAATTTTCAACTTAATATGGCGCTTCGTGTTAAAATATGTTAGGAAACAAGAAATGTGTCTGTGAGGTAGGAATCTGATCACGTGGTCATCTCGTCCCATGGCCTTGAATTTAATTTTAATTACTGATTATAAAAGTTTTGCACACAACGTCTTCGATCAAAAAATGTTTACCTTTAGCACCGCCAAATTTTGAGCTGAGCGATGCAAAAAGAATGCATAAAAGCATCAGCATGAAAAATCCGTAGCGATGCACAAGCTCCTTGCCATTTTTTTTCTTTCTCATATTTATCTTTGTGAATATTCAGTTAACAATTATCATCATATAATTATTGAATGTTTAAAAGCCCACCTAGAATAAAAATTGAATTTTCGAGACAGTTTTAGCGAATAAAATGCACATATGCATTATTAGGAAAGAAATTAAATTAGGGGATTTAAAATAAAAAACAATTTAGAGATGAAAATGAGTCTTACCTTATAAAAACCATGGATCCTAAATCAGTTAAAATGCGATAAATACTGAATCGTCGCATCCAGTGCACTGATTGCAGATGCAGATGCTGATGTGATAATAAGACTGCATATTGAAAACATTACGCTTTATGCACCCACTACTATATGCAGTCCTACAAGATGCAATTAACTACAAATATACTGAGCTGTTTAGGAATGTGCAAAATAAAAAAAAACGACGGCCCGAAAGTTTAATTAAAAATGTCCGATAATTTCCGGCAACTTTGGCTTTAATTTATGGCAACTTACCATAAATCCTCAAGTCGTTTTGTACATCACTGTAGTGCCGGTAATTAAGTAAGAAATAATTCAGAATCAGAAATACATAAATTATAAACTGAGGACACACTATGTATCTTTATATTATTAGTATAGCTACTTTTATTGTTTCAAAACAAAATTCACAATCATTTCTTGGATATACATTAATCAATGCAAAATTATATGTTTTCAATAGTGCACGCTAAAAATGTATTAAATTAAAATTGGCAACTTTCAATATTTTGTCAAATTTGAAATTTTTCAATGCTTCTGATCTAATATTAAACGTTCAATTTCAAACTTCAAATATTTAGTATTGAACAATTTCCAATTTAAAGTGCTTGAAATTTTGATAATGAAATTGCAATCGTAAATATTAAAAAAGATCTAAAATCCAGTAAATTTTTATGCATTCCCAATCAAAATATTGAATCATCCGCAAATGAAACTCTAAATTTAACTCTACATATCATAACAATTGCAAATTAAAATTTAATTTAAGAATGTAAAATTTCATTTCCAAAATAATATTTCTAAAAAGTGATTACAAAATAAAAAAATAAAAAACTATTCATAATACAAACTGATATTTTCTATAATCGTAAACCACTATTTCAACTATTATTGTAAACCATGTTTATAAAGCAATAAAGAACTAAAATAATATCAGAAAATACCCAATGTTTGGTCAATAAAAATAATTATAAATGAAAAGGTGAAGGGTTGAGCAATCAAAACGAACTTATCAAAGGAATAAATTTATTTTTTGCAGTTTGATACAAAACAGCAGGCAAAATCTAAAAAAATGTGTGTATACAATCGCAATAATTTTATTTTATTGATAATAAAGCTAAAAGATCATAATAATTGGTTAATTATTATAAAACATGCTTGCTTCTCGTACCTAATATAAAAAAGGCATGAATTTTAATAAAACATTATATTTCTGCATTTCTTTCTTGAAAACTCACGATTTTCAGTGGCATTGGAGATAGGTTATTCATCTTTCCTCATAATATAAATAATTTTTCTATTAAAAAATATTATTTTTGATCATTCCATGTGTATTTCTTGCTTATAAAATAAAGAATCACACTTTTCACATGAAATAGAAAACAGTTATATAAAATAAACATCACACATGAGTAGGCACTATAAAATACCGCAGAATTCTTCCCCTCACCCCTCAGCACATGTTTTCAACGATTTGAGGGTTGGTGACGATAGAGGAAACCGAGGGGATTGTCGTTTTGAGGTTAAGACAAATTTACAAAATTGAATGGAAAAATAAAATTGTTTTACTTCTTATCTTTTTTTTTTAATTTAGTTTAGGGAAGAAAAAATGTTTTCAGGAACTCAAAGCGATTTAAGATCAAAGAGATTTGATTAATTTGTTTACGCATATTTTAGAATTGGAACACATCTGATCCGACGAGAATTTAAAATCAATAATCCACAAGATTCATATATAGGTACGAAGCATAGAATGCAAAAGTAGAATAACCAAAGAATAAAAAAAACATTATATAATATTTGTTAAAATCAATATGTTTCAATATTTGATGCAACTTATAATACCAATTAATTAGGCGTAAAAAAAAACCTAAAAAAATGTATCAATTTTTATATGAATTTGCACATTTCCAATGTTTTCTTCATGATTTAAACTTTACACATACGTTCTACTGAGCAGCCTTACCGTTTTTTAACTTCTAAATTATGTATATATATTTAATGCATTATTATATTTGAGAATATTTGAAATACTGCGAAAATGTTGCATGAAAAAATGTAACTTTTGGATTTTCTATGATTTTGTATGATGTCAAAATTTGAATTTTTAATTTATCAAGAAAATTCAAAAAGTTATTATGATAATCTTCTAGGACTCAAAAATTTAAACAAGGGACTCACTTTTAGCATTTTTATCCAAAATGTCTAACTAACGAACTTGGCATTTAGCATTAGAACACTAAAAGAGTGTGCCAAAATCCAATCTAATAGATTAATTTTTTTCAAAAGTTATCGTGCTGACAGACAGACAGACTGGGGGTCTCGAAACGAGCACATTTGACAAAAACTGGGAGGTCAAATTTTACACAAATGCAGTACCTTGTCTGCTGAGAATGTAAAAATTATTTGTTTGTCATGAATAATTTTTTGATGGTTCTGTTTTTAGTTTTAATCATAAAAAATAGCATCAAAAACATGAAAAGTTAAATTTTTTGAAACCCCGCACACGAGACGAAAAAGAAATTAAAAGATAAAAGTTATGATAAGAATGTGCCTACGCAAAGGGCAAATTTTTTACTGTTAATGACGTTTTTCATTTAAAGCCAAAACTACGAATCCTATCAAAAAGTGGTTGATAACAAACTTGTAGGTCTATTTCAAATGCACAATTTTTGTGAATTCATTTTTTACTTTATTTTGCATAGTTTGGCCGAATAATGTAATTTTTGGATTTTTAATTATTTTGTATGCTGTCAAAATTTGAATTTTTGATTTTTCAAAAAAATCAATATTATGCGTTATTTATCTTAAAATTTTCTTTTTCGTGGGTTTTTTTGGAATTTTGTAAACGCTATAACTCTGGTAATTTTGGATTTTTTGAAAAAAATTAATTAGGATAAATTGTTCGACTTTTTCAATACTATGGATAACCGTACAGAGAATTTTTCAATATTAAAATAAGTGGTCTCGAAAATATTAAAAATGTGCCCACTTTTCGGATTTTTATCCAAAATGGCTGGCTAACGAAGTTGACCTTTAGTTTAGGACACTTAACGAGTGTACCAAAGACCAATCTAAGAGAATAATTTTTTCAAAAGTTATCGAGTTTACAGACAGACATACAGACAGACATATTCGTAAAAACCTGTTTTTTGGATCCAGGGGGTCTAAAAACGTGGACATTTGACACAAACTGGAGGGGGCGGCCAAATTTTTCAAAAATCTAATACCTTCTCTGATGAGACTGTAAAAACTATGACAGGAAAATAATTACATGCAGGGAGCGTATAATCCTGGTTTCGGTCATTTTTTTCTCATAAATGACAGAAAATAGTAGGAAAAACAAGGCAGAACTATCATTTTTCACCAGTCAATTTTTCACTGATAATTTTCTCAGTGAAAACAACAACTTACAGCAAAAAGATGACACTTTTAGGCTGCCATAATTTTAAGAATTTATAAAGAAAGTAACGGGAATGTAACAAATTGGAGAAGTCAACCGTAGTGATACGTAATCTCACTCACAAATAAATATGACAGAGGCCTAGGCTGTCATCCCAGGCAGAAATATTATATCGATGGTCCGTACGAAGTCGAAGACTAGCACCAGAGTCCAGACATGAGGTGGGCCGGTGGGCGTGGGAGATCGGCGATCCCATGTATTTAATTTCGAACGATTTTCGCAAGCGCCACCTATTACCTGAGGCTTTTGCGAACTAAAATAAAGCGCCCCCAATTACAATGTCGGTAGAGAAGATCAGAGTGGGTAATTTCGCGTATATTGTCTATTCTAGTTCGCAAACTAGCTAGGTGAATTTGGGATGCTTTGATTAAAAAGTTTATATAAAAAAATCTGAATGATCTTAAGCGAATTTTTAAAATTATGCACAATTAAACATTTTGAAAAAATTACTGTTTGTTTGGTATTCAAAGATTAATTTAAGAGCCTATTAATCAAAATTTTAAATATTCTTTTAGTACATAAGGATAAAAAAAATAAAATATGACGAAAAATAACAAACATTTTGATTTAAAATTAATACTTTTTGGTGTTTAAAGATTACTATATATTTTTTGAATTCACTGTTTTTGTTTGTAGAAAATTTATCTTCTCGGTTAAAAAAAACACCTTATTCATTAAAAATTTAATTCTTTTTGGAAATTTGTTGATTTTGAATTAAACATTTAACTATTTTAATTATTGTTCAAAATTGATCTTTTTCAGTAACAAATTCATCTATTTGGTTGACAATTTAAAAATTGTTGTTTTCAAGTTTGTTTTTTTTTATCAGAAAATTAATTTTCTAGGTTAAAAATACTTCTTTTTATTGAAAATTAAACTTTTTTTAAATCCGTTATTTTCAGGTTGAAAATTGAGCTATTTAATTTGTCTTTTTAATGCTTGAAAATTAATCTTAGTATAAAATTCATTTTTTGTGTTACAAATGTAAGTTGTTTTTAAAAAATATTTGGTAAATTTTCGGAATTATTTTTTTTAATCACTCAGAATCTTCTAAAATGTCTAAATGTCTGAAACGGAAGCGAATTTTTCTTAAAATTTAAAAAAATATTTAAAAAATTTAAAAAATTGTCTTAAAAATTCCGATTTTTTCGCGGAATTTATAGAAATGTTAAAAAAAAATGATAAAAAAATTAATATAAAAAAAATCCTTTCAAATTTTCGTAATAATCTTAAGAATATTGTGTCATTCCTTTGAAACTATTCAAGGTTTAAAAAAAGTTTCTAAGCATGTAATTCAAAATCTTTCATAACCGATTTTTTTCCAATAATTTCTTTAAAGTTTTTTTGTGTAGTGAAATTAGAAAAGTTTATTAAAGTACAATTCAGTCGCAAGGCTAATTATAACTTTTATGTTACGAAAGGTATGAATGTTGATTTAGAACACAAATTTACACAAAACCTGGATTTGAATATTATAAAAAAGTTTTCTTAAGTTTCCTAAAAAATGTAACATTGTTCTTATTTCTAAAGTTCATTTGAAAAGAATACTTAAAGAGATTCCAAGATTTTTAAAGAAAATGGTCAAAATCATCAAAAATTAATTTTGAGACATTATTCTACAACTTTTTGAATTCATTCCAAGAAATTGCTAAAAAAGATTCTGGACAATTTTAATATTGAGAAGATTTTTAAAAGATAAAAGAAAATTTATATTTCTGAAGATTTTGAAATAAAGTTTTGGATTCTATTTCAGAATTTGGAAAGGATTTAAGAAATTAAAATTTTTTGGCCTAACATTTTGGGAAAAGTTGTAATTTATTTTTTATTTAAAAAACAATATTTTTTAAAGAAAATTGGAAAATATATTGAGACTTTTTTGGAATGCTAGGGGAGTAAATGATCTCAAGGTAAAAGAATTGCGTGAAACTATGGACGCGAAGAAACTAGATATTTTATGCGTGCCCGAAACAAAAAAAA
>NC_046663.1:104763908-104771349 GCF_010883055.1 Belonocnema kinseyi | reverse complement strand
ATCTCTATCCCATCCACACACTACTCCTTTCCCCTGCCGAGTGAGTCACGCCTACCCCGAAAGGGAAATGGCTTAATGGTGTAATAATAATAATAATAATGCTTGGACTGGTGTCATTTTTAAATGACGGTTGCTGACAGTGGAACCATGCGGTGGTCGTTTAATCTTTTTCTTCAAATTTTCATATGCAATATTGCCTAAATTCATATAAATTGATGTAATATTTAATTTGATCTAATATGATGTAAAAATGGAAATTTTTTTTAATTGGTTGTTTTTTGGTAGACAATAAAGCTTATATGGAGATACCTTTCTTTATTGAAAATTCAAATATTTGGTTAAAAATTAATTTTTTCATTTACAATTTTTGATTGAAAATTGAAGTATTCAACAAGTCAAAGTTTTTAGTTAAAACTTTAACTGTTCTATTTATTTTTTATTTATTTAAAATTAATCTTCATAGCTGAGAATTCTTTTTTTATAGAATATTTATTCTTCAACGCCAAAATTTGTCTTAAAATTAAATTGACAAAGATATTTTGGATTCTTTCTCACATTTTTATAAATCTTTTAAAATTTTCCCTAACAATTTATTTTGAAAAACGAAAAATCCTTTTAAATTTTCATATGAATCTGAAACATATTCTTTCATTATATTTCACAATTGTCAAAATATTTTTAATTTGTTCGAAAACCTGACTGATTACATTCTGCATGAATATGATTTTAGTGGATGTTTTCCGTTTGTTATTTGCTGTGAGGCCGGTAAATGTTGAGCGAAATATAAATTTTTTGAGATTTCGAAAGAAAAATATTGTTAAGAATTTTGAAGATTTGAAAAGGATAAAAAAGTTTTCTTAAGTTTCATTAGAAAATTTACAATTTTTTATTTTTGAAGTTAATTTAAAGAGAATATTTAAAAAGATTTCAAGATTTTTAAAGAAAATTATCAAATTTATCAACAAATAATTTTGAGCGAATATTCTACAACTTTTTAAAACATTTTAAAAAATTGTAAAAAAAATCCGAAAAATTTTAAGGTAATTTTTATAATTTTGCACAATTAATAAAAAATATGAATAATTCGAATTTATTAAAAACATCATTTTGAAAATTTAACAAATAATTTTAATATTGAGAAGATTTTTAAGAGATAAAAGAAAATTTACATTTTTGAATATTTTGAAATAAAATTTTACATTCTTATTCAGAATTAGTAAAGGTTTCAAGAAATTAAAAAATTTCGAGTTAAGATTCCGGGGAAAGTTTTTATTTTTTTTTTAATTTAAAAAGAATCATTTTTAAACAAAATTTAAAAATATTTTAAAATTATTTAAAACATAAAAAATGTGTCGAATCAAGAATCTGGTAAAACAAAAGTAGGGCGAGTGACCCAGTGAATGAACACTTAAGGAAATTACAACTAGTCCATTTCACGTTATAATAATTGATTACTCTTACAAAACTTTTGAAAATAGATTCTTAAGTGTTCAAATTTCATAATACGATAAACAAATTTTGTTTTTGCCAAAAAGCTTTACAAAAAATAATTAAAAAGTGCAAAATTAACGAAAACACCAGTGAATGAACACTGTGAGCCAATGAATGAACAGTAGAGCACCAGTGAATGAACACTATAATCACTACAAATTAGAATTAGGATTTAGGTTTAAAATTACATATTTACATTACAAAATGAGCAATTAAATAATGTAAAATATTAGAAAGCGTTGCGAAATTCATTAAATATATTATTTCAATGAAAACCACAAGACATTTGGATATAAAGAAAGGAAGGAATACAAAAGTTGAACACAGAACTAGGTTAACTTTTCGTAATTTTTTATTGCAATATATATTTTTAAAACATTTCTATCAGTTTTTTTAATCTTGCAAAAAATACAACTTTTCGTTTAAAAATGGATAACTCTTATCTAGTGACTACAATAGAAAACTGCGATTTTTAGGACACATAAAATTTTTTATACAACACCTTACTATGTTGCTTTAGGTTAAATTAGCAAATACAATTATAAATTACATTGTTGTAAAAATGGAAATTCTCTAAACATTTATAAAGATATATCCTCTTATGCAGTAGTACCTAGCACGAATTAATGTTTTTTTTATAGTTAAACAACGTTTTATAAATTAAAGAAAATTTTTGAACGGATATCTACATTTATTCATATTTATTTACATTTATTTACACTCGTGAAACCCGAAATATCTCTTTTTATTCAACATCTACATTGTTTTAAAATTTCTCATTTAAAAAATAACTTAATATGATCAGTCATTTTGATTTATAAGTGTTTAAATCAGTTTTTTTCACCCTGGGTGCTACTTATTCATAAGTGCTTTGGCTTTAAGCTTTTCTTTTGGATTCTTTTGGTCTTCTTGTTTTTTCAGTTCTCTTTCTTTCCTTCTTTTCGCCTATTCTCTGCCTCCTCTTCTTTCATTTTCTTTTTATCTATACGTTCTTGTTTCCTTTTTTTCCGCCTATTCTCTGCCTCCTCTTCTTTTATTTTCTTTTTAGCTATACGTTCTGGTTTCCTTTTTTATTGTTGCAACGTAAGCTCTTCAGCGGCTTTTCTTTTTTCATATTCGACCTTTTTCCATTTTTTTGAAGTAATAGCATAAATAATTTCACTTTATTTTCGTTTTTTGGTATTTGGGTTCTTGTGTATCTCTGGAAAGTATAAATGCTTACGCCAGACAGAGACATTATTCTCTTTTTCTGCAGTCAGTTTTTTAATTGGAGTACCTAAATTCTCTGATAGAGAGGATGTATTACCTGAAATTCATACATTTTTACATAGAACAATATGCATAAACATTTTATTATTCAAGTGTAGATTTCATGGTATAATATCTTGTGTACGTACTTTCCATAATGTTTAAGTTCTGATTAGGAAGAACATTTGCAGCAGACTCATTGGAAGTTTCATTTTTTGATTCGAACTGATTGATAAACTGATCATTTTCAGTATTTGCAGAGGTAGTGGGAAATGAACTTAAATCTATGACAGGAATGTCTGAAATAATAAAATAGAGAGAATTTCATAAGAATATATGATGCTATTACTATCTCAGAATTGTGTGTGCTAATAAAAATTAAGAAACTTTACATCAATCACAGTTTGCTTTTTGATTATTAAATATAAAAGTCCTTAATATTACCAGAAACGTTATATTCTGATTCGTTACAGTCTCCTTTTTTCGAATCTTTTACTCCACCTCGAATAAGAACATCGTCAAGCGCTGGAGTATCCTCTTCGACAGAATAAGATTCTACGACGTTTTCTTCATGTTTCTCCATTTCCATTGTAGATACATGATCAACCTGCATTGCATCAGGACTTAAAAACTGTACAACTGGGCAACTCATTATATCAATGTCACCAAAGACCTCCGCAGACACTTCCTCGATCTGAACTTCTTGAGGACTCGATGACTTATCTTTCATATTCTTCCAGATTGAAAATAAAATTAGTTCTGATGCTGGTTCTGATTTTGCATAGTACGCCTGAAGAAAAGTTTATAAAATTTCATTTGGTATTTGGCTTTCAATATCAAGTAATGTTTGATCGCTACAATTTTCACCGGTATCTTGTTCCACAATGTTATTGGATTGTTTTGATTCACCATTGAGCTGTTTGCATCTTGTCGATATGCACTTTGAATAATTTACTTTATCCGGGTTGAAAGGAAATAAGCCACACGTAGCAAACGCATTTTGTATTGTTTCAACTTTTGAGGCTTTATTAAAAGCTTCATGAAAAAGGGGAGCAAAATTAACTTTTGTGATGGATTGAGTACTTCTTGCTTGGTGATTGCGAACCACTTTTCTCCATTCAACTTTCAAAGGCCTCAAAATTCCCACATAACAAGGTTGCATTATATGGGTGGCATTCGGTGGTAGACATATCAGAAGAATTCTTTCTTCAACACAAAACTCATGAAGTTCCAAATTAATATGAGATATATGTCCATCAAATACAAGTAAAAGTGGAAACTCTACTTGTTTTTCAACCAACCTTTGATAAAACACATCAGCAATATATTCATAGAAAGTAGCACTAATCATTCAACCGCTTGGACTTGTGCCAACAGCGAAGTTTTCAGGTACACCTTGCATTACATCCCGAGCAATCCTTTGGTTTGGATATACAACCATAGGGTCTACTACTCACTACTGGCCCGCTAGCAACATAACAGCACAACACTGTTATGCATTGCTTTTCTTGCCCTGAAGCAATTGAATAATTATTTTTTTCTCCTTTCAAGCACAGTACTTTACCAGTTTTTGGACAAGTTTGCACACCGGTTTCATCTAAATTGTACATGCTGCTTGGATCTTTAAGAATGTCTAAAGCTTCTTCTTCTTCTGTTAGATAATCTTTTGCTTCTAAGAACCATTCACGAATTTTTTCCTCAGTTACTGCAGCTCTTGCTTTTGAAAGCACTTCAATATGTTTTAATACTATTTCTGGATGTCTTTTGAGGAATAACTGCACCCACTTTCTACCAGGCCTATTATTTACAAATGGGTTAGCTCGACCAGTTTCTTGTACAACTTTTTGTACTGCATTTTGTAATTATTCAGTATGCATTGGAAAGCCTAACTGAGCTCTGTCGAATATTCACTTTTTGATGCGTAACTCTTCACTAGGTTCCAATACCGCCTGAGGTCCCATTTTTCTTATCGATGGCACATTTTTTTGTAAATAGCTGTGCAGTGTACATTTTGGAACATTATATATCCTAGAAGCACAATTAAGACTCATTTTTTTAGTCTTAATACATTCCACAGCTTCTTCTAGTGCTTTGTGTGTATAAGAAAATCTGCGGTAACATTTTTTTTAACTGTTTCCAGAAGTTTCTGGGGATATTTAAATTTCGAATCACAAAGTTGCCTTACCTTTAATTCAGTTCGTGCGTACTTTTTTGATGTTCTAACCACGAAAATATACATTTAAACTGATGTTCATTTACTGGACCTGCGGGGTGACAGTTTTGCTCTAATAAATGAACATAGCATTCGTTCACTGGAACACGGGCAATTTAAAGGTCCAGTACGCGAACACTCATTTATTAATAAAAAAACGTACTTTTTGTGAAAAAACCTTGTGGGAAATTGAATAATAACATCTCACAACTATAAAAGTACAACTTTGATGCAGAAAATGTAAAGAATTTTTTTGTAAAAGCAGTGTAAACAAATAGTTGCTAGGACACGTGCCTTATAGTGGTCGACGACTTTTTCACCGTCACTCACCATAATCGATGAGGCTTCACATTCAAGAATTTTTTTAAATTATTCACAAAAATTTACTGCAATGAATTGTATATTAAGCTCTTCGAAATTGCTTCAAGATTTCAAATATATAGAAAATCATAAAGACTTCATCTTTGAAAGGTTATATTTATATTTTTTTCGCATTAGTGTTCATTCACTGGTGACTGTTCAGCCACTGGATCACTCACCCGATCAACACTTAAAAATTTCCGAGAACAATAAATACTAGAAACAAGCCAGTTCACGGTGGTAAGACTTGGCCATAGGTGTGATTTATCGCGTATATTCTTGGAGCAGGTGTCATTTTTAGTTGACGGTTGCTGACAGTAGGACCACGCAGTGGTTGTTTGATCTTTTTTTTATTTTTATATACAATATTTCATAAATTCATATAATTCGATATAATTTTTTATATATTTCACACAATTTAAAATTATTAAATTAGAATAGTTCGCAAAGTGTGATTTTGTTTTGAATTCGCACAATTTGTTGAAATCATATTGGTAGGGCGAAGGGGAATCTTCGAATCTTTCAGATTCTTAGCACCTTCGCAGAACCGGCGGAGAGTTTCCGAGAATTGTATTTCCCCGCCAAACAAATGCAATATAAATAGATGAGTAGCTCTTTAAAACTGCTTTCTTGAACACTTATTATATAATCTAATTAAATAGTATTTAGTTGAACTTTAATTAAATAAATAAATTTTTTTTAAAAATGTGGCCTATTAATTTCAGCTTCAGTTTAGAGTTACAAAATAATGTTTTTTTTTGCAATTACAATCATTTTTAATACAAAATACAAATTTGGAATAACTATTAGCTCGTTACAAAGGTAAAACCACATTCCAAGTTTTGACAAGAAGGAATCACCGCTTATGTTTTTCTTTTTAAAGTTATATAAATATAATTTTCGTAAGATTCCGGAGATATTTCAAAAACATTTTTGAAGATTTCACATATGCCGAAACAATGTAGAAAATTTTTATGCATTTTTTTTATTTTGCAGGACACACAAAATATTAGGAAAAATTAGAGTCAGCTTAAAAGATATTTAGGACTTTCAGAAGATTTGAAGAAATAATTTTAAAAATAATTTTTCGAAAAACTATTCATGTTTTTAAATATTGTTAATCTCTACAAAAATTCTGAAATTCCTAAATAATTTTTGTAATAAGAAATTACATTTTTACAATGACCTTCAAAACTTAGAGATTTGTAGAAACTTCCAGAGGAATCTTACCAAAAAAATTTCATCCTTCCAAAATTCTTAAATAGCTTCGAACATTTTTTTCGAAATACTCAACATTTTATAAAATTGTTAAAAATTGTTTTAAAAATGTATAACAAATTTTTAATTTTCTAAAAAATTTAAAATTACTCTAAAACCCTTAAAAAACTTCCACACCTTCGAAATATCTTTTGAAATCATTCAGTTTTCCTAAAAAATCTTTTAATTGTCCTAAAATCTTCTAGATTTTCTTTCGTGTTTTTAAAATCAAAACACAATTATTTAAACGATTAAGATATTCTAAGTTTTTTGCCCATTTTGTATTTCATTTTTCTTACCTCTTTCAAAGCTTGAAAAAGTTTACAAATTGTATACTACGATAGAAAAATTTTAGGAACAGAGTTACTAGGCAGTCTGATAAGTCCCTGAAAAATGAAACACGGAGACGTTTTTTTGGCCAAAGTCGGTTTTATTTTTCAACATACTCTCCTTTTAGGTCGATACAGCGAGTCCAACGATTTTCTAACTTTTTGATACCGTCCGAGAAGTACTCGATCGGAGAGTCTCCAAAATACGCCTCAGTTACAGCTATGAGCTCCTCATTTGAGTAAAAACGCTTACCGGTGAGCCATCTCTTCAGGTTAGGTAACAAGTAATAATCGCTGGGGGCCAGGTCTGGTGAATAAGGTAGCTGGGGAACCAATTCGAGGCCGATTTCATGCAATCTTGCTTGTGAAACTAAGCATGAATGAACAAGCGCATTATCGTGACGATAAAGCGGTTTTTTCTTCTTCAAATGCGGTCGCTTTTCGGCGATTTCGATTTTCAATCGGTCAAATAATGATGAATAGTATGCTCCGGTTATGGTTTTACCTTTTTCAAGATAGTCCACGAATATTATGCCATGTGCAT
>NC_046663.1:104755669-104763808 GCF_010883055.1 Belonocnema kinseyi | reverse complement strand
ATCCATGGTTATGAATCGGCGCAAAAACTCGGTCGGCTTACGCGAAAATAATGACAAATTCTGCTGGGAAGTTGTCACACGAATTCGTTTTTGGTCCACTGTCCAAACGCGGCACCCATCGCGCGCAGAGCTTCTTCATGTCCAAAACTGAATGCACGATATTGCCCACACGTTTCAATGATATGCCTACAGCATTAGCTACCTCTCTCAATTTCACTTTGGGATCATTCAACATCATATCATGGATTTTTTCCGACATTTTCTGGAGTAGTGACCTCTTTTGGGCGCCCAGATCGTTCAGCATCAACTGTATTCGTACGGCCACAACGAAACTCGGTAAACCACTTATGAATCGTTCTAATCGACGGTGCAGAGTCCGGGTAATACTTATCCAGCTTGGCCTTGGTCTCGGATATCGTTTTCTTGCGAAGATAGTAGTGTTTGATCAAAACTCGAAACTCAGATTTTTCCATATTAACAAAAAACTCGGAGGTTAGTCGCTTCTCAGTGCTGTAACTTGTAAATGCGTAAACATAAATGGCTGAAGTTTTGACAGGCGTCATTTAAAGGATCAAGCTCGACGAAAATGGTTCACATTAGTGAATACAAATGACATCTCTTAGAATTTTCAGGTACTTATCAGACTGCCCAGTATTTCCTATAATATTAAAAAACCCATTTGCAATTAAAATTTTCTTTTGAATCAATAATGTTCAGAAGCAGTTGAAAAACATTTGATTATGAAATGAAATTACTTAATTGAAAATTTCCATTTACAAAATTGATGTTGAGGTAAACTCGTAATATTTATTAATAGACATAATTACAGCCTGTTTACTTAAACAGTCTTTTTTTGAGTGACTCGCAGAATTCTTAGAAATTGAAAAAATCAACTGCAAGAATAAAAAACGAACATATATATCTTATTTTTTTCATATCTTACTTTGTCTATTAAATCATTATTATCCAGGGGCGAACTGAGCCTATTACCCCTATTAATAACAGTTAATATGCATAAATATATTAAATTGTATGCATATTTTAAAACAAATCTCATATTAAATTAACGCAAACAATCAAAAATTCCTTGGAACATTTTTAATTACTGTCAAATGTTGCAATTTCTTCCAAATATTTTGACACAACTTAAACTTTTTTTTAAAGATTTTCAAAGTACTTTTGAATTTATTTAAATAATCATGCTAAAATTTTTTTAATTTCGTTAAATTTCTTAAAATAATAAAAATAAGTGGAAAATTCCTTAACATCTTTTAAAAAATTTTTAAATATTTATAATCTTTTGAAATTTTTCGAAATCTCTTGAAATTTTGTAAAGCTCTTGAAAATATATTGAAATTTTTAAAATACCATGAAATATATCAAATCCTTTAAAATCTCATATTAGCTTACCATAATCAATTAAAAATTCCTTGGAATCTTTTTAAATTCTCTCAAATTCGTTAAATCCTTTAAAATCTTTTGAAATACCTAGAACTTTTTTTTAAGATTTCTAAAGTACTTTTGAATTTTTTTAAATAACCCTTCTAAAAATTTTTTATTTCTTTGAAATTCCTTTAAATTATAAAAACAAATTAAAGATTCCTTTACATCTTTTAAAAAATCCTCAAATATTTAAAATCCTTAAAAATCTTTTGAAATTTTGTAAAGCTTCAGATTGAAATTTGAAAAAAGAAAAAAGTTCCAAAACGTTAAATATTGAAATGTTTGTAGATTAGAGTTTTGACAATGGGATCAATAAAACTTCAAAGCTTTGGAAATCTAATTTTCAAACATTTTCAACTATTCAATAAGAATAATTTTCAACTCGATGAGATTCAAGTCTTCAAATTTTAAATTTTAAACTTGAAAGTTTATATATAAGAAATTAATAATCATGAATTAATTGAAAGCGTTCAAAATTTAAACGTACGTTTTTCAATTGGGCAATCTCTAAATGAAATTACTTCAGACTGAAATTTAAGAAAACAGAAAAATTCCAAAATGTAAAAAATGTTAATGTTTGTAGATTAGTTAAAGTATTAAATTAAAGTGTTAATAGAAATTACTCTAGTTAAAGTTGAACTATTTTTAAAACGATTTTTTTATATAATTATAAAATTATATATACACATAACATACTTTTGAATTTTCAACACTTTCAATTCATTTATGATTAATAATTTTTTGTTAATAAACTTCTAAGTTTACAATTCAAATTTTGAAGACTTGAATTCCATCAAGTGGAAAATTACTTATATTTCATAGTTGAAAATAAGATTTCGAAAGTTTTGAATTTGTATTAATTCCATTTTCAAAACTCTAATCTACAAAATTACAATATTTAACGTTTTGAAATTTTTTTTCTAAATTTCAATCTGAATCTTTTAAAAATTTCAAGAGATTTCAAAAGATTTTTAAGGACTTTAAATATTGGAGGATGTTTTAAAAGATGTCAAGGAATTTTAAATTTATTTTTATAATTCAAAGGAGTTTCAAATAATTTCAACAATTTTAGCAGAGTTATTTGAAACAATTTCAAAGTATGGTAGAAATCTTTAATGGGTGTCAAGGTGGTTCAAAAGATTTTGAAGGTTTGAAATACTTGAGAGTATTTTAAAAGGTTCCAAGGAATTTTTATTTGATTACAGTAATTTAATACGAGATTTTAAAGGATTTGAAATATTGCATGGTATTTTTTAAATTTCAAGGAATTTTCAAGATCTTTAAAAAAATTTTTAATATTTTAACAGATTGTCAATAATTGAGGATGTTTTAAAAGATGTCAAGGAATTTTCATTTTATTTTTATAATTTTAAGGAATTTCACAAAATTTTAAAGTACTTTAAAAATCTTAAGAAAGAGGTCAAGGTAGGTCAAAATATTTTGAAGGTATTGCAATATTTGAGAGTATTTCAAAATGTTGCAAGGAATCTTCAATTGATTACGGTAATTTAATATGAGATTTTGGAAGATTTATTATATTTTAGTATATTTGAGCAGATTCCAAGGAATTCTCAATTGATTTCAATAATGTAGTATCAGATTGTAAAAGATTTGAAATATTTTAGGGTTTTTTTTTTAATTTTCAAGGAATTTTCAAGAGATTTCAAAAGATTTGAAAGGATTTTAAATATTTGAGGATATTTAAAAAGATGTCAATGAATTTTCAATTCATTTTTATAATTTAAAGGAATTTCAAAGAATTTCAACAATTATATCAGGGTTGTTTTAAAAATTCCAAAGGACCTTATAAATCTTGAAAAGATGTCAAAGTTTTTCAAAATATTTTAATGGTTTCGAAATACTTGAGAGTATTTTAAAAGGTTCCAAGGAATTCTCAATTGATTATAGTAATTTAGTATGAGATTTCAAAGGATTTGATATATCTTAGGATATTTTAATAGATTCCAAAGAATTTTCCATTGATTTTAATAATTTAGTATGAGATTTTAAAGGACATAAAATATTTTAGGGTATTTTTAAAATTGCAAGGAATTTTCAAGAGCATTGCAAACTTTTAAGAGATTTCAAAGAATTTTTAATATTTTAGGATGTTTTAAAACATTCCAAACTTTTTCAATTAATTTCAATAATTTAAAGCAATCCCAAAGAATTTTAATTATTTGCAACTTTTCAGGTTGAAATTGGAACTGCTTTGTTAAAAATGTAGTTTTTTTTTGGTTGATGTATCAATTTAGTTGAAAAAATTTGTTTTCTGAAAATTTAACTATTTTGTAGACAATTTTTGTTTGTTTTTGTTTAAAAATTAATTTCTTTTAACTACAAGAAAATAATTCTTTTTTGTCGAAAAATTAACCGTGATTAAACATTAATTTTTGAATAGAAAATTAGACTTGGTGGAAAATAAATTTCTTTTGTGCAAAGTTGATATATTTTATTAAAAATTCCTTTTTTTAGTATACAATTCAGCCTTTTGTACAAAAATTAAAATTTTTGTTTAAAAATGTAGCTATTTTGTTGAAAACAATTTCAACCATTTTCTTAAATTTATGTATTTTATTCAAAATCTTTGTTTTTGTTTGCAGAAAACGAATTGTTTTAGTTGAACGTTGAACTATTTATATTTAAAAATAGTCAAATAGATATTAATATTAATATAATATTTTATAATTATAATATTAACATCAATAATATACAGGGTGGACAGGCTGGGGCTTACATATATGGCTAACTTGATGCTACCAGATTTTCATAAGAGCAGGGAAGAAGCCATTGTACAGGGGTATTTTCATATTTCGCGCCTTCAAAGTTGCATTCGGATCGACCATTCGGTCAAGTCCGTGCATCTTCGCATCAAGTTTATCATAGTTTCCATGGTTGCGTTCGAAACTTCAAATGGATACAAGTGTCAAAAAAATATAGGTTATGTTATGCAGTAATTACAAATAATAAAAGTGTTTCATTGATAATGAAGTGAGACCTGTGTACTGAGAAGTAAACGTCAATTATTTTCTGTGCCAATAACATTATGGAATATCTGCTGAGTGACAAATACTATAAAATAGTAATAATAAAACACTTATTTGCGGCAAAAACGGTATGTCATGAATAGACTGGATATGTCTTGAATAAAGTGAATAAAATATTACATGCGTAAACTTTAAATTGACATTACCTACATTTACAGCGATTAGGATAAACACGTGAATACGAACATAACCTCGAAATAATGACAGATCGGCCCGGCTTGTTTATTACACTTTCGACTGTTTATTATTTGCCAAAGAAATGTTTCGTGGTTTTGTATGTTTATTACTGACAGTGCCGGCAGTAACAATTTAAACAATAATAATTTAATAATAATTTAACAAACATGACTTATTAATAATTTTAATAAGTAACACTTTATTCCTGAAATTAATAACTGATTTCCATTGTTTTTTTTTCACAGATCGATCATAGATGAAATACACATCAGGAAATGCAGATGGATTTTGTGCATTTCAGCTGGTTCATTTCATTGAACATCATTGAAAAACCATGATCTGTAGACCTTATCCCAAGACAAGGGATTGAGCAGCCTAAAATTAATTCTAATTCAATCTGATGGTATTGGTGTATCAAAAAAATATCTCGAGGTAATTTGTCTTGTCTAAATTTTAATTAATAAAATATTTAGGGATTTTTTTGTATTTTACCAAATGTTTTCTCTAGATCTCATCCTAAAATTTTGTTTGATCAACCAATAAAATAAATTAGAGCCTCGTTGGTGATCGAATTGTATCAGAAATAAATCTGGACAAGATATTTCAGGATAAAATTGTTATTCCATTCTTTAGAAATTATTCTATTTTCGAAATTGCTATCTCTGGATCTGATTTCCAAACTGGTATTCACTCAGCCTAAAAAATTAATTCTAATTCATTTTGATGTTGTAGCTTTGTCAAAAAGATATCTTTAAGAAATTTAACTTGCCTGAATTTTAATTAATAAAATATTTAGGGATTTTTTTGTGTTTTAGAAAATGTTTTCTCAGAACCTCAACCTAAAATTTGAATTTAGCAACCAATAAAAGAAATTAGAGACTTGTCGGTGATCGAATTGTATCAGAAATAAATCTAAACAAGATATTTTAGGCCAGAATTGTTATTCCATTTTCTTTAGAAATTATTCTATTTTCGAAATTGCTATCTCTGGATCTTATTTCCAAACTGGCAATCAATCAGCCTCGTAAATTAATTCTAATTCATTTTTATGATATAGGTGTATCAAAAAGATATCTCGAGGCAATTTAACTTGCCTGAATTTAAATTAATGAAATATTTAGGGATTTTTTTGCATTTTAGAAAATGTTTTCTTTGAACCTTAACCTAAAATTTGGTTTTAGCAACCAATAAAAGAAATTAGAGACTTGTCGGTGATCGAATTGTATCAGAAATAAATCTAGACAAGATATTTTAGGCCAGAATTGTTATTCCATTTTTTTTAAAATTATTCTATTTTCGAAATTGCTATCTCTGGATCTTATTTCAAACTGGCATTCAATCAGCCTCGAAAATTAATTCTAATTCATTTTGATGGTATAGGTGTACCTAAAAGATATTTCGAAGAAATTAAACTTGTATGAATGTTAATTAATAATATATTTAGGGATTTTTTTATATTTTAGAACATCTTTTCTCTGGACCTCATCCTAAAATTTGGTTTGACCAAACAATAAAATAAATTAGAGACTTGTTAGTGTAGCAGAAATAATTGCAGAAGCAATATTTTGTGCCAGAATTTTTATTCCAATTTTTTCATAAGTTTTGCTATAATTATGTATTTTATCATTTCTAAATATTAAATTCATACATTATTGGTGTCTTGTCAGAAAATACAAATCTTTTAGTGTTATTGAAATTTACTCGAAATGTTACTTTAGTGTATTTCATTGAGTTATCGTTTACGCTCAAATTATGCCGTTAGAAATGAAGACACCAATGCCGTAAATTTTATTTCAGAATCCCTAAATATTTCATTAATTTAAATTCAGGCAAATTAAATTTCTTCGAGCTATCTTTTTGATAAAACTATACCATCAAAATGAATTAGAATTAATTTTCGAGGCTGACTGAATGCCCGTTTGGAAATCAAACCCGAGATAGGAATTTCGAAAATAGAATAATTTCTAAAAAAAAATGGAATAATATCTCTAGCCTAAATTATCTTGTCTAGATTTATTTCTGATATAATTCTATCACAAAAGAGTCTCTAATTTATTTTATTGGCCGACTAAACCAAATTTTATGATGTACAGAGAAAACATTTTCTAAAATACAAAAAAATCCCTGAATAATTTATTAATTAAAATTCAGGCAAGTTAAATTTCGTCGAGATATCTTTTTGATAAACCTATGCGATCAAAATGAATTAAAATGAATTTTCGAGGCTGATTGAATGAAAGTTTGGAAATCAGATCCAGAGATAGCATTTTTTTCAAATAGAATAATTTCTGAAAAAATTGTAATAACAATTCTGGCCTAAAATATCTTGTCTAGATTTATATCTGATACAATTCGATCACCAACGAGTCTCTAATTTATTTTAGTGGTTGATCAAACCAAATTTTAGTATGAGATCCAGAGAAAACATTTTCTAAAATACAAAAAAGTGGCTGAATATTTTATTCATAACAATTCAGATAAGATAGACTACCTTGAGATATTTTTTTGATACTTCTTTATACCATCAGATTGAATTAGAATTAATTTTAGGCTAACCTATCTCCAGTCTTGGGATAAGGTCTAGAGATAACGATTTTCCAATAATGTTCATTGAAATGAACCAGCTGAAATGAACAAAATCCATCTCCATTTTATAATGTGTATTTCATCTATGATCGATCTGTGAAAAAAAAAACAATGGAAATCAGTTATTAATTTCAGGAATAAAGTGTTACTTATTAAAATTATGAATAAGTCAGGATTGTTAAATAATTATTAAGTAATTATTCTTTAAATTATTACTGCCGAGACTGCCACTAATAAATATACAAAACCACAAAACATTTCTTTGGTAAAGAGTAATCAATTGAAAGTATAATAAACATGCCAGGCCGATCTGTCATTATTTCGAGGTTATGTTCGTATTCACGTGTTTATCCTAATCGCTGTAAGTAAATGTAGGTAATGTCAATTTAAAGTTTACGCATGTAATATTTTATTTACTTTACTTAATACATATTCTATATATTCATAACATACCGTTTTTGCCGCAAATAAGTGTTAAGCCCAATTCACTCTTCGCGCATTGAGATCGCAGAATATTATTACTACTTTATAGTATTTGTCACTCAGCAGATATTCCATAATGTTATTGGCACAGAAAATAATTGACGTTTACTTCTCAGTGCACAGGTCTCACTTCATTATTAATTAAACACTTTTATTATTTGTAATTACTATGTAACATAACCTATGTTGTTTTGAAACTTGTATCCATTTGAAGTTTCGAACGCAACCATGGAAACTATGATAAATTTGATCCGAAGATACACGGACTTGGCCAAATGGCCGATCCGAATGCAATTTTAAAGGCGCGAAATATGAAAGACCCCTGTATAAAGACTGCTCCCCTACTGTTGTGCAATTCGGGTAGCATTCAGATCGCCATGTATGTAAGCCCCAGCGTGTCCAC
>NC_046663.1:104751005-104755569 GCF_010883055.1 Belonocnema kinseyi | reverse complement strand
AATTATGTTATATTATAATAGTTTTATTTAAATCTTGATCCGGATTTGAAAGAAATTAAAGAAATTGGTGATTTTGGAATTCATCTCGTTTGGATAAAAACTCAATTATTTGACTGAAAAATTAACTATTTTGTTGAAAATGTAACTATTTTGTAAAAAGGTCCTCTTTTCTATCAAAAATTCAACTACTTTGTTAAAATTTTTATTTCTTTTATTTGAAGGTTTATCTCTTTCGTTAAAAATATATTTTTGAAACTGACAATTGATCTATACCATTTTTGGTTAAAAAATCATGTATTTTGTTAACAATTCGTCTTTTTTGTAGAAATTAAATTACTTTATGGAAAATTAATACTTTTTGATTAAAAATTACATTTTTCGGTTTAAGTATCAACTGTAAATATTTTTTGGTTGCAAAGTCGTTTTGTTGTAAATGCAACTATATTGTTAAAAATTAAAATCATAATTTTTGGGTAGAAAATTCGATTATTCACTTAAAGTTGAACTACTTAGTAAAAAAATTAATTCTTTCTTATTAAGGATTCATAATTATAGTTGAAAACTCAAATATCTGCCTTTAAATTAGGTTAAAAATTCAGCGTTTTTGTAGATAATACTCTTTTTGACTTTAAAATTAAAAAATTTTTAAAAACTGAATTGACCTTTTTTAGTAGAAATTTAATCTGTTTGGTTGAAAATGTATCATTTTTTGTCAAAAATGCAATTTTTTGGTTAAAATATGAACTGTACATCTTCATGGGTTTAAAAGTCGATTATTCCACTAAGAGTTGAACTACTTTGTTAAAAAAATACGTTTTTTTAAACAAGGTTTTATAATTATGGTTGAAATTTTAACTATTTGGTTGAAAGTTTAACTCTTTGATGGAAAACTCATATTTTTCGTTTAAGAAATTCAACTTTTTGTAGATAATTCGTCTTTTTGACTTTAAAATTAAATAGTTTCGTTGAAAATTCATGCATTTTGTTTAAAATTTGTCTTTCTTTGTAGATCATTAATTT
This sequence comes from Belonocnema kinseyi, assembly GCF_010883055.1. Classification (NCBI taxonomy): domain Eukaryota; kingdom Metazoa; phylum Arthropoda; class Insecta; order Hymenoptera; family Cynipidae; genus Belonocnema; species Belonocnema kinseyi. The sequence goes on along the minus strand of NC_046663.1, from coordinate 104,754,549 downwards.
GCTTGGTCGAAAATTCATCTGATTAGTTAACAATTCAACAACTTTGTTATAAATAAATATTTTCCTTTAAAAATTATTTATCTTTATCTGAAAATGTAACTATTATAGGATTGACTAAAAATTAATCGTATATATTGGTTAAGTTTGAAAATCGTTTTTTTATAGAACATTAATCTTCTTGGTCAAAAATGAACCTTTTCCCTTGAAAATTTAACAATTTTATTGAAAATTCGTTTTTTTCCTTGCTCAAGTCAATTTTTTATCACAGCTTTTATCTGAAAATTGAACTATTCCATTTTTGGTTAAACTTTATCCTGTAAATTGTATTAGTTAAAACACCGATTATTTGTTAGATAATTAATTTATTTGTTTTCGATTATGACTTGAAATATTATTTCAGTCTAAAAAAATCTATTTTTAACTAGTTCAATATGAAATTTTTTAATTAAAAAAAAGAATATTTCGTTAATTATCAGCAATATTTGACTGTTCATTTAAAACAATCCATTACGAACAACTGTTAAAAACTATTCAAATTTGAACAGAATGGTTCGAAATAGAAAGCCTTGAAATGTTAAATTTGTAATGAGCTAAATTTTAAGTTTAAACGCTACAATTTTAATTTTAAAAAAGTTTCAGAAATAATTTAAAACTTGAAATTATGTCAAATAATTTGAAACACGACTTAGACTTTTGGAGATTAAAAAAAAAGCTTTTTGATAATTGTACAGTATTTAAAAAGAATAACAAAAATTGTTGCGATTGTTAAGAACATGAAAATGATTTTTTATTTTGACAAATAAATTTTAAGTGAGTATTTGAAAACTTTTTAAAAAATGTTAAAAAAATAATCCGGAAGATTTTAAGGAAATTTTTTTATTTTGCAGTTTTTTTAATTTTAGGAAAAAATCTAATTAACAAAATATATCAATTTTCAACCCAAAAGTTTAGTTTTTAAAAAATTATATTAATTCTCTATCAAATAATTGGCGTTTTAACTAATACAATGTACTGGATAATGAGATTTCAATCAAAGAGTTAAACTTTCAACCAAATAGTTAAATTTTTAACAATAGTTATAAAACCTTGTTGAAAAAAACAGTATTTTTTTACAAAGTAATTCAACTTTTAGTGAAATAATCGACTTTTAAGCCCAAGAAAATGTACAGTTCATATTTCAACCAAACAATTGCATTTTTGACCAAAAATGATACATTTTCAACCAAAAAGATTACATTTCTACCATACAAGGTCAATTTCCAACAAAATATATGAACTTTCAACCAAATAATTTAATTATAAAGTCAAAAAGAGTATCATCTACAAAAAAGCTGAATTTTTAACCCAAAAATATGATTTTTCAACCAAAATTTTAATTGTCGACCAAATAGTTTAACTTTCTATCAAATTGTTGACTTTTAAGCCCAAAGATGCAATTTTAACAAAAAAGTAAAATTTTTAACAAAAAATTTAATTTGAAGGAAAATAGTTGAATTTTCAACTCTAATTATGAAACCTTAATAAGAAAAAAAATAATTTTTTAACTAAGTACTTCAACTGTAAGTGAAAGTTATACTATTTGGTCGTCAATTAAAATTTTGGTGGAAAAATCATATTTTTGGGTTAAAAATTCAGCTTTTTTGTAGATGATACTCTTTTTGACTTTAAAATTAAATAATTTTGTTGAAAGTTCATATATTTGGTAGGAAATTGACCTTATTTGGTAGAAATTTAATCTTTTTCGTTAAAAATGTATCATTTTTGGTCAAAAATGCAATTGTTTAGTTGAAATATGAACTGTACATTTTATTGGGCTTAACCGTCGATTATTTTAATAAAATTTGAATCACTTTGTAAAAAAATACTGTTTTTTTCAACAAGGTTTTATAATTATGGTTAAAAATTTAACTATTTGGTTCAAAGTTTAACTCTTTGATTGAAATCTCATATTTTTCGCCGAAAAAAATCAACTTTTTTCAGACAATTCGTTTTTTTGACTTTAAAATTGAATAATTTCGTTGAAAATTCATGTATTTTGTTTGGAATTTGTCTTTTTTTGTAGATCATTAATTTTCTTGGTCGAAAATTCATGTTATTGGTTGAGAATTTAACAACTTTATTGAAAATTTATTTTTTCGGTTAAAAATAATTTTTTTTATCTGAAAATGTAACTATTCTAGGATTGATTAAAAATTAATCGTTTTTATCTGGAAATTGGACCATTCAATTTTTGGTTGAAACTTTATCCAGTACATTGTATTAGTTAAACCACTAATTATTTCAGAGAAAATTAATTTAATTTGTTAAAAACTAAACTTTTGAGTTGAAAATTGATATATGTTGTTAATTATATTTTTTCCTAAAATTAAAAAAACTGCAAAATAAAAAAAATTTCCTTAAAATCTTCCGGATTCTTTTTTTTAAATTTTTTAAATGTTTTCAAATACTCACTTAAAATTTATTTGTCAAAATAAAAAATCATTTTCAATGTTCTTAACAATCACAACAATTTTTGTTATTCTTTTTAAATACTGTACAATTCTCAAAAAGCTTTTTTTATCTGCAAAAGTCTATCATGTTTCAAATTGTTTGACATAATTTCAAGTTTTAAATTATTTCTGAATCTTTTTTTAAATTAAAATTATAGCGTTTAAACTTAAAATTTAACTCATTACAAATTTAACCATTCAAGGCCTTCTATTTCGAACCATTCTTATACCATAATTATAAAACCTTGTTTAAAAAAACGTATTTTTTTAACAAAGTAGTTCAACTCTTAGTGAAATAATCGACTTTTAAACCCATGAAGATGTACAGTTCATATTTTAACCAAAAAATTGCATTTTTGACAAAAAATGATACATTTTCAACCAAACAGATTAAATTTCTACTAAAAAAGGTCAATTTAATTTTTCAAAATTTTTTAATTTTAAAGTCAAAAAGAGTATTATCTACAAAAAATCTGAATTTTTAACCTAATTTAAAGGCAAATAGTTGAATTTTAAACTACAATTATGAATCCTTAATAAGACAGAATTCATTTTTTTACTAAGTAGTTCAACTTTAAGTTAATCGAATTTTCCACCCAAAAATTATGATTTTAATTTTTAGCATTTAGGACAAAACGACTTTGAAACCAAAAAATATTTACAGTTTATAATTCAACCGAAAAATGTAATTTTGAATCAAAAAGTATAAATTTTCCATAAAGCAATTTAATTTCTGCAAAGAAAGACGAATTGTTAACAAAATACATGATTTTTTAACCAAAAATGGTATAGATAATTGTCAGTCTCAAAAATATATTTTCAACGAGAGATGAAGCTTCAAATAAAAGAAATAAAAATTTTAACAAAGTAGTTGAATTTTTTATAGAAAAGAGGACTTTTTTTTATAAAATAGTTACATTTTCAACAAAATAATTAATTTTTCAATCAAATAATTGAGTTTTTATCCAAACGAGATGTATTCCAAAATCACCGATTTCTTTAATTTCTTTTCAATGCGGATCAAGATTTAAATAAGACTATTATAATATAACATA
>NC_046663.1:104749539-104750905 GCF_010883055.1 Belonocnema kinseyi | reverse complement strand
CGCGCGCAACTCAGTCGTTTACAGCGTCTCCTACTATATTCACACGGACATAGCCCTGTCATAGTATTGGACCGCATCTCGTTTCAGATCTGGGATCACTGATAGGATCACTGCTTTGTAGAGACTCCATTCGGTTCCTTCGGGCCGCCAGGGATTAACATGCCTTTTTTACGCCGCAAATAAGCGTTAAACACAATTTACTGTTCGTCCACCAAAAGTGCACAATATTATTATCCATTTATAGTATTTGTCACTCAGCAGTCATTCCATAATTTTATTGGCACAGAAGAAACTTCACGTTTACTTCTCAGTCCACAAGTCTCACTTCATTATTAATTAAACACTTTTTCGAACGCAAACATTGGAAACTACGATAAACTTGATCCGAAGATGCACGGACTTGACCGAATAACCAATCCGAATGCAACTTTAAAGGCGCGAAATATGAAAATGTCCCTGTACAGTGGCTTCTTCCCTGTTGTTGTGCAATTCGGGTAGCAATCAAGTGCGCCATGTACGTAAGGCCCAGCGTGTCCACTCTGTATATAGTAGTAATAATATCCATATTATATAAACCTGAAAACTTAACCTCAAAATCGACTCGTGCATGAAATTAAGAATAACGCGAAACATCAAAATCACCAATTTCTTTAATTTCTTTCTAATGGGGATCGAGATATAAATAGAAGACCACCGAAGTCTTTCGAAACTTTCAGAACGGCAACAAAGATATCTTTGTGGTAATCATGGACATAGGAAACACGGGACTAGGCATGCTATCCTTATTTGGCAAGCGGGGTCGAATCTACGGGAGGGGGGAGAATTCCATGAGTGGGGAGACCCGCCATTTTACGATGTGCCATTTGATTATGCGCACGAGCATTTTTGCCGACAAACTGTACATGAAAATATAAACATGTGGGCGCTGCCATGTTTGTCGCGGAACATCAAAAGGTGGCGGACCTCCCCCCACATTGCATCACCCCGGCAATGGCATGTCTAGTCCCTTGTTTCTATGTCCATGGTGGTAACTAATTGAACAGAAACTTAATTGGTAAATCATTTCAGAAATTGCTAACTCTTGTCATTTACCGACGCGCAACATGCGCCTTCAAATTAACTCTTAGGTAATCCGCCAAGAGGGCGCAGTTATCAGCGCATGTTTTTCACATTCTCTTATTCCATTATCTCGGCTATCTCCCACCTCATCTCTGCTAGCACCGTTCAGAGCTTGACGAACACAAACACTGTTCGATGCTCCTAGCAGTGATCCCAGATCTGAAACGAGATGCGGTCCAATACAATGACAGGGATATGTCCGTGTGAATATAGTAGGAGACGCTGTAAATGACTGAGTTGCGCGCGC
>NC_046663.1:104748172-104749439 GCF_010883055.1 Belonocnema kinseyi | reverse complement strand
GCGCAACTCAGTCATTTACAGCGTCTCCTACTATATTCACACGGACATAGCCCTGTCATAGTATTGGACCGCATCTCGTTTCAGATCTGGGATCACTGGCTCCTAGCGAAGTGTAGCACGGTTAAAAATTCCTTAGAGAAGAGTAAGTAGCACCACTCCTCGAGCACTCGCGAAGCTAAGCACTACTCGCGGGTGCTCGCGAAGATTAGCACGACTCACAAAACTCCATCGAAAAGTAGCACCGTTCGTAGACAGTTTATTCAGTGCTCACGAAGGTAGAGCGCTGGCGAAACTAACACCACTCGCAAAGCACTGGTGAAGCGTAACACTACTTGCAAAAACCTAACGAAAAGTAGCACAAGTCAAGCGCTGATAAAGAGTAGCATGACTCGCTGTTGCTTATAAAATTAATTAATTCAAATTCACCTAATAAAGTATTGTCAAAGTCTATTATCAATACAAATACTTTCAAATAACAGTCCGTACGATATTTAAAAACTTTTTCAATTTGAATAATAAAGCATTAAAAGCCTTTTACTTAAATAAGCCATAGTATTATTTGAGCTTTTTGTTGCAGCAAAATTAAATTTGATGTTAAATTTAGTCTTTGAAATACATCTTAAAGATATATGTTTATTTCTACGAAATTTATATTACATTAATTTACAGATAAAAAACTCGTAAATTAAACCCACAAACACCTGTCCAACCCTTTTACAAGTTTAAAACGAGCAAAAATGTTCTTATACTCATTTTACCCTTTGTAAGTTATGCTAAGTTTCGCCAAAGCTGTTTAAGTAATGCTACTCTTTGTCAGCGATGTATTAGTTGTGCTAGGCTTCGTCATCGCTCGCCGAGTGGTGTTACTTTCCGTCCGCGTTAGCGAGTTGTGCTACACTTCATTGCCACTCGGCGAGTTGTGCTTCTTTTCGTCAGATATAGGCAAATACTGCTATTTTTCGCTAGACTTTATGAACGGTGCTACAGTTTCCGTTAGCTGGCTTGAGCCGTGTTAGACTTCGTAAATATTTTTGTACGGTGCTCAGTGATCCAGATCTGAAACGAGACACGGTCCAATGCTTATGACACGTTTATGTCCGTGTGAATATGGTAGGAGATGATGACATACCTGGGTTGCGCGCGCAACCCATTTCTCCTCTTCTGAATTTGAAATTCGAAAGTGCACGATTGCCGGTCGGAACACTTCGGCGGTTCTATTTATATCCCTATCTGCTTTGAAATAAAATGAAGAGATTGGGATTCTAAT
>NC_046663.1:104737670-104748072 GCF_010883055.1 Belonocnema kinseyi | reverse complement strand
GCGCGCAACTCAGTCGTTTACAGCGTCTCCTACTATATTCACGCGGGCATAGCCCTGTCATAGTATTAGACCGCATCTCGTTTCACATCTGGGATCACTGGATCCTATGTCCATGGTCAAAGATAATATCTTTGCCATGGTCTATCATCAATTTCAGTTCGTAAACTGGCCTGAGTAATTGGGGGCGCTTTATTTTAGTTCGCAAAAGCCTCAGGTAATAGGTGGCGCTGGCGAAAATCGTTCGAAATTAAATACATGGGATCGCCTAGCTCCCACCTCATCTCTGCTACAAAATACCCGTAAAGACTCCATTCGGTTCCTTTTTTAAAAAATCGAAAAAACTGTAAAATCCACTTTTAAATTGTTGAAATTCGGATTCTACGTTAAAATTCCCTATGGGAGGCCACGGAATATTCACAATAGTTTTTTTTGCAACGGTAAAAAGTTTAAAAAATAGACAAGACGTATAACGCCTGTTGACTGCTATTTACAGGCGATACGTTTGAAGTATAGTAGTCAACAGGCGTTATACGTCTTATAGTTTTTAAAACTTTTTACCGTTAAAAAGAAATTATTGCGATTATTCCGTGACCTTCTATAGGGAATTTTAACGTAGAATCCGAATTACAACAATTTAAAAGTTAAGTCGGTTCCTTCGTTCCGCCAGGGTGAATAGACAGGATTTTTTCGTATAAAGTGAATAAAATATGACATGCAAAAATGTTTGATTGACATTACCTACAATCACTTAAAGCGATTTCGGTAGAAAGGTGACCATAACCTCCAAATAATGACAGATCGGCCCGGCATGTTTATTATACTTTCGATTGATTATTCTTTACCAGATAAATGTTTTGTGGTTTTTTATGTTTATTACTGACAGTGTCGGCAGCAATAATTTAAACAATAATTACTTAATAATAATTTAACAATCATTACTTATTGATAACTTTAAGAAGCAACACATTATTTCTGAAATTAATAACTGATTTCCATTGTTTTTTTTTCACAGATCGATCATAAATAAATTCACATCATTTCTATTTTAGAAAATGTTTTCTCTGGACCTCATCCTAAAATTTTGTTTGATTGACTATTAAAATAAATTAGAGACACGCTGGTGATAGGATTGTTAAAAAAAAAATTATCTAGACAAGATAATTTAGCCCAGAATTGTTATTCCATTCTTTTTATAAATTGTTCTATTTTCGAAATTGCTATCTTTGGATCTGATTTTCAAACTGATATTTGATCATGCCCTAAAATTTATTATAATTCAATCTAATGGTATAGGTATATCAAAAAGATATCTCGAAGAAATTTAACTTGCCTGAATTTTAATTTATACAGTCTTTTGGGATTTTTTTATTTTAGAGAATGTTTTCTCTGGACCACATTTCAAAATTTGGTTTGATCAACCACTAATAAAAATTAGAGACTCGTTAATAATAGGAGTGTAGCAGAAATGAATGCAGAAGCGAGATTTTGGGCCAGAATTTTTATTTTTTCAGAAATTTTGCTATAATTATCTATTTTATCAGGTCTAAATATTAAATTCATGCATTACTGGTACCTTATCATAAAATAACATTTTTGTCGTGTAATTCAAATCTACTCGGCCTGAAATAATATAGTATGTCTAGATTTATTTTTCATACATTCTTATCACTAACGAGTCTCTAATTTATTTTAGTGGTTGATCATACGAAATTTTGAGATAACGTATCGAGAAAGCATTTTCGAAAATACAAAAAAATTTCTAAATAATTAATAAATTAAAATTCAGGCCATTTAAATTGCCTCGAGATATCTTTTTGATACACCTATATCATAAAAATGAATTAGAATGTATTTTAAAGGCAGATCAAATACCAGCTTGTAAATCAAATTCAGAGATAGCAATTTCGAAAATTGGATAATTTCTAAAAAAAAAGGAATAACAATTCTAGGCTAAATTATCTTGTCTAGATAAATTTTTTTAACAATCCTATCACTAACGAGCCTCTAATTTATTTTGATGGTTGACCAAACAAAAAATCCTTAAATATTTTATTTATTAAAATTCAGGCAAGTTAAATTACCTCGAGATATCTTTTTCATACACCTATATCATCAGAATGACTCAGAATTAAATTTAGGCTGATCAACCCCCAGTCTTGGGATAAGGTCTAGAGATAACGGTTTTCGAATAATGTTCATTGAAATGAACCAGCTGAAATGCACCAAATCCATCTGCATTTCCTGATGTGAATAATGTGTTACTTATTAAAGTTATTAATAAGTAATGATTGTTAAATTATTATTAAGTAATTATTGTTTAAATTATCACTGCCGACACTGTTAGTAATAAACATATAAAACTACAAAACATTGCTTTGGAAAAGAATAATCAATCGAAAGTATAATGAACATGCCAGGCCGATCTGTCATTATTTCGAGGTTATCGTCGTATTCACCTTTTTACTGAAATCGCTTTGAGTAATTGTAGGTAATATCAATAAAAAATTATTGCATGTAATACTTTATTCACTTCATACAAAACAAATCCTGCCTATTCATAACATACCTTTTTTACGCCGCAAATAAGCGTTAAACACAATTCACTCTTCGCCCACTAAAAGCGCACAATATTATTATCAATTTATAGTATTTGTCATCAGCAGCCATTCAATAATGTCATTGGCACGGAAGAAAATTCACGTTTACTTCTCAGTCCACAAGTCTTACTTCATTATTAATGAAACACTTTTATCCATTTGAAGTTTCAAACGCAACCTTGGAAACTATGGTAAACTTGATCCGAAGATGCACGGACATGACCGAATGGCCGATCCGAATACAACTTTAAAGACGCGAAACATGAAAATGCTCCTGTACAATGGTTTCTTCCCTGCTGTTGTGCAATTCGGGTAGCAATCAAGTGTGCCATGTATGTAAGCCGCAGCGTGTCCACCCTGTATGTATTAAAGAAAATATAAAAACTGCCTTAGAACTACGAGGTCAGCATAATAGTGAATACAGTTATTAGAGGGTAATTTCGATTCATTTAATTGAATTATTAAATAAATAATTTAAAAATTCGATTTTTAAAATAATAGTAAGAGTAAGAAGGTACTTCCCTAATTCTATAATTTGGTATTTTTAAACCTAATAAGTTCCTCTCACGGAGTTTGACATAATTAAGATGATTTTTATCAACAAAATTTAAAAATTCACTTAAATACAGAGGTGCTTAATTTCTAGAAATTGTAAAGAGAAAATTGTCGATAAAAATTGTCTCCTTTTAGCCACACGGACAAGAGCTCTCTTCCGCTGTATTTATATATTTTTTAATATAATGTATTATTATTGTTCATTAATATGTCCCGAGTATTATAATATGTTCACTTTTTGGTAAATTGTATATCAAACAAATGCATGCATTTAATGCCCGTTCTAGCTTTACCTATGCATTTCATCCGTTATAGCATTATAAGGAACATCTGTCATCAAAGTACGTGATAATCAAACTCTTATAAGTGAAGTCGTGAAGATGTCGTAAAGACGTCACCAAATTTTGTACCCACTGGGAATTCTTGAAAAACAATAATAACATTAGCAATCCTCAAAGGAGGGAAGATAAAATGTGCATTCAAGGAGAGAAAAGCGAAAGGACCAATAAGAATAACGTAAGTTTTAACTGAATTAAAGACAAGGCCATAATTCTCAGACCCAAGCATGAACCGATATATGTCCTCTTGGATCAGACTCAGAAGTCTATTCACTTCTGATGCTGGTCTTGAAGAGTGCAATTTGAATTCACCCGTGTATTTAAGGGCATGTGACACAGCTATATATTTACATTACCGACCACACTTTTTCAGTTCACTGCATGTTTTTTTGAACCTAAGAACTTTTTTTGTAAATAAAATATCGAGCTGAAACTTTGGGAAATGTATTAGCGTACAATAAAGTACGTTTAGGTACTGCATTTTGGTAGAAACTTCACTGAAAATTATTTCATCTTTTTTCTGAACCTCAACATTTTTTGAACGTTCGAACTTTTTTTATACATAAAATATCGGTCTCAAACTTTGAGAAATGCAAGAGCTGAAAGAAAACTACGTTTAAGTACGACGATTAATAGTAAAAGATGTAAAAAATATATTTCAACAATCAATTCCAACGGCATCAGCCGGTAACGTTGTACACGAAAATACGAAACCTGGCGGCCACTAGACAAGGCTCTAGAGAGTTCGTATTTTCGTGTACAACGTTACCGGCTAATGTCGTTGGAATTGATTGTTGAAATATATTTTTTTACATCTTTTATTAGTAATCTTTGTACTTAAACGTAGTTTTCTTTCGGCTCTTGCATTTCTCAAAGTTTGAGACCGATATTTTATGTATAAAAAAAGTTCGAACGTTCAAAAAATTTTGAGGTTCAGAAAAAATATGAAATAATTTTCAGTTAAGTTCCTACCAAAATGTAGTACCTAAACGTACTTTATTGTACTCTAATACATCTTCCAAAGTTTCAGCTCAATATCTTATTTACAAAAAAAGTTCTTAGGTTCAAGAAAACATTCAGTGAACCGAAAAAGTGAGGTCGGTAATATAGGTATTTAGCTGTGTCACATGCCCTTAAGCTATATGCAATATTTTAGATCACCTCCAGGAACAAAGGTATACAATTTAAGGATGTACACTGCGTACGATCAATCTCAAAAGTTGCATATCTTTAAAATGATTTATACAATCGACAAAATAAGATCTATTATTAATTTCTGTAAATCTTGCTGGAGGTTTCTAAGCACACTTTAGACAAAAATAATGCAGGGAAAAATTGTTTATATAACAGTAGTTAGTTAAAGGCTTAGTTTTTCCTTTCCCTTTAGGGAAACGTTACAATTTTTATTTAATCCTAATGATCAAGGCCTCCTTTTATTCTTTGAGGAATTCTCTACAATTCTATTTGGGTGGCTATAATTAAAAATTAAATTATGATTGTTTATAACAATAAAAACTGTATAATTTCTCAATTAATTTTTTTAAATCAAATTAACCCAAACAGAAATTTAGAAAATCTTTTAAAGAATAAAATGAGACCTTAATGTTTAAAATTAAATAAAAATTGTAATTTTTCCCTAAAGAGAAAGGAAAAACTAAACCTTTAAATAACTACTGGTGAATAAAAAATTTTAATCTGAATTATTTTTTTCTGAAGTGTGCTTAGAAGCCACAACCGTAATCTGATTTTGATCAATCGTGGTAGTGATTTTGAGGGACCCTATAATAACTGTGTTTGGCTCTGAAGGCCGATTACATATAGGGTCTGATAATTGATTTTTATCTACAAAATTTGTTAGTTAGCTGTGCAGAATTCGTTCAAGTGGCTTTGATAATACATTGAGGATATAAAAATTAGCCGGAAATATTTTTTAGTGGTAGTAGGACTGGAGATCTTAGGTATCTGCCGAATTAGTGATTTTTTTCACATATCTGCAAAAATGCCACATTGTAGAGATGTATTATAAACCTGTAATAATAATAGGGAGGAGGGATAACTGAGGGAAGGGAGGGAAAAAATATGTATGAAAAAAAGAGTTTTTTAAAATGAATTTTCTCAACTATAACCCTTTCCATTACTAATACATTAATGTCATAATCAAAGTCCTTAAAAATGTTATGATTAAATTCAAAGAATTAAAAAAATGTAATACGTCCTTGGAAAAAGGTAAGCAGGTCCGGCCTACCTTGAAAGAAAAAGTAGATAAGCCGGTCTTTAATGGCCTTTATACAATTTCAGGAAAACAATAAAAGAATGAAGATTGCACAACAATGGTGAATGAAAGTCAATATTTTAGAAAAATAAGAAAAATATTTATTTTCAATAAATAATGACTGCAGAAGTTTGTCCTTCAAATTAAAATAACATAATTAAAATAAACGTTATTTCGAAATAATCCAAGACGAGTCTCTTGCAGAGTCGTTTTACATTTGACATTTCTACCTAAACACTTCTCATAAAATTACAACAGTAACAATTTGTTAAATCTTATTTGACATTTCAACATCTTAGACTTTAATTTAAAGAAAATTTCAACTTGGATTTTCAGGCATTATTCCTGAACTGCTAAACTAAATAGCAAATTCGCCATGTCCCAAATATCCACGTCCTTCATTCCAACAAGAGTAGCCATCCTTTTCAACAATTCTTTAGAATCTGTCCTATCCAAATTAACAAAAAACACCGAGGAAAGAGCAATCGAAGCTCCCAAAAATAGAGCATTAGATTCGATTACCATGACACTTTTTTTATCATAAAGTGTCTTTGGGAAGTTGTCCTCTGCCATCATTTTCAGGTACGAGTATAATTCTTCGTGCTATAGACAAATGATCAAAATTGGTTCCTAAAATTTTTCCTTAAATCGGGTCGGCTGAAAAAATGCGAAAATTAAAACTCCCGAGGATATACAATATTCGACACAGTAGTATTGCCGACACAGTATAATTCCCGAATATAATTAATTCAACATTTTTTAAATAATAAAATAATAACTAAACAAATATGTTCATCAAATAAAAGTATATAATTTTATTATTTTTGACTTTACTATTTAAAATTGTTGTATTTTTCAGATTTGGGAATTATACAGTGTTGGATATTTTATATAGCCAGAAATTTTCTTTCGCAAAGGTTCTAATTTCCGAAATGTTATATTTCGAATATGTATTTTCTTTTTCGGGAATTTTATTTTCCGAAATTTATCAGCCGTCCCCTGAAATTTAATTTTTTGTATAAATAGTGAAGGATTATGAGGCAGTAGATGAAATAATACATACACATAAATATGATAAATCCACCAATCTTTTTGAAGCTTCAAGAATTCCAGGTGTATTTCGAAGTCCGGTTGCTGCTAAAAGAACATCTACGCAGTCTTTTGGCGTACATTGAGGCATTTCAAATTCCACAGCCTTGTAAACATATATTTCTGACTGAAAAATGGTCCTTTTTGAATATTCTCGGTTTGAATCGATTTTCTGCAATGCTATTTGCACCTGTACCAATAATTACAGCTAAAAATTTTTCAGTTATTTATAAACAAAAATTACAAATTAGAATTGTGAATACAAAATTGATCAAATTTTACTTACATCACATATTCCGAGGGATTTTTCATTTGAATCCATCTTGCTTGCAAGTTGAATGCAGGATAGAAGACGCAATTTACCTTCGGAACACATCTTTCTTTGTTCTTGTTCCCACAAAGTTTCTGAACTTCCGCTTTTCTGTAGGCCTTTGGAAACTTCACAAATTCTTCTGTTCATATATTTCTCATAGAGATGAATCGCTAAATACTTTGCATTGGAATGCAATGCAAATTCTTCCGCTATCAAAAATATCATTTTAATAATTTTCACGTTGAGGCCTAAACATTTCAAAAATATTTGGTTTAAAAAAATACAGAAGTTGATTTATAAAATATTTTTAAATGAAAATTTATTATTTCACCTATGTATGGAACAAAGAACTTTTTATTTTCTAGAATAATACGTTCCTGCTCCTTGGTTTTCTTGTGAATATACTCCAACCAGTCATCAGTGAGTGACTCTAGAATTATAAAACTAAATTATCTGCGCGTTTTGTTGTAAAAATCTAATATTATACTTTTTATAAAAGAATGTTGAGTTAAACTGTTAATATACCTTTAAAATATTATAAGAACCAATATAGAATTAATATTGATAAATATGCATAAAAAGCACTTTATTAAATTTTAGAAAGACCAAAGACCTGTTTTCAAAGTGTGGAGATTTTGTATAAAAATGGGGACTTTCATATATTATAGAATAATGATATGGAACTAAGAATTATGCAATTTATTTCTAAATTTCTAAGAAGCAAAGTTTCCAAATTCAATGTTAATGAGAAGTGTTTAAGATGTTGAAAGAAACTTAAATCGAGTTTTTACATAAAATCTATGTAAAATGCCGAAATTAGACATCAAATTCTGTTAATGTTCGAATAATAAAATATGAATGATTGATAACCAGTGAACTGCTGCTTATTTCAAGGCACATTTCTTTCAAGGCTTACCTATTTCAAGCCCGCCATGCTGGGATCAGTCATGCTGAAAGACCGCGACCTTTTCAACTACGAATGCACCGAAAAGCGGGAGTTTATTTAAAAGTACAAAGTATAAACCTGTAATATTACATTATTGATCAGTTATTTAAAAAAATTTGCTATTCCTTAGATTCAATTCAATTAATTTTGTTAATGTGAAAATTTGTTTGAAATATTTATCTGTATTATTATTGACAGTATTAATTGGTTTCAAACAGACCCGCGCTTTTTCAGTACATGCGCAGTTGAAAAAGTCGCGGTTCGAGGCCTTAAGCGCGGGAAGCCCTCGTTGGTTTGAATTTAGAATTTTAGCATGACGTCATGAGAATACATACGAGTTTTTGGAGAAAGTAATCTAAGCGTAAAAGTAAGTCATAAATGTATGAATAGTTATATTTTTCAAGTGTTAGAATGTATATTTTCAATCATGTACCGATAAAACGATAAAACAGAATTGTAAAAATGCATTCTATACTCGAAAAGTCTTACTACTTAGACTTTTATATATTCCTGGCGCTGGCTATGATTGCGTTTACAATAAGAGGTCCCCTAAAAAACAGCCGTGTTTTATATATTTCGAAATGCTGATTTCGAAAAGGATATTAATTTTTCCGAAAAAAGCTTGAATTTTGTTATAAATTTTTCAAAATAAAAAATTGCTTTTAAAATAAATAAAAACACATCGTTATATTTTTTTGGGAAAAAATTGAAAACTCTCGAAAATTCCAAAAGTGCGAAAACGATGTAGGTCCGAAAGTATAATTCGTACGAATAATCACCGTCAAACATTTGTTATCCATCAACGTATGACTCACACGAATTTGTACAACAAATTTAATTGTTTGTTAATAACATATTTTTATAATAACAAAATGAAGAAATTACTTTTTTCACAGGGTTTTTATTTGATATCAACATTTAACTGGACCTAGCTTAATTGTTAAAAGTTTACAAGAAATAAAACCTCTTTTCATGGTAAAAATAAGATATTTCTATTCGTATTGTATAAAAATATATACAACAGCCAAGCTCAGTAGTATTATATCAACTGAAAATAGTACTATTTCACTTTTGATTGAAAATTTATCTTATTAGTAGAAAATTCATGTATTTGGTTGAAGACTTGTCTTCTTAGGTAGATATAATTAATCTTCTTGGCTTAAAATTTATATTTATTTATTTATATTTATTATTTATTTATATATATGTTGAAAAATCATGTACTTTGTTGAAAATTCATATTCTATGGTAGAAAACTAATCTCTTTGGTTGAAAAATCGTATTTCTTATTCAAAAATATTTGTTGTTGAAGATTTGTCTTTATTAGTTCATTAATTAAGCATTTGGTTAAAGATTAATTTTTGTTGTTGAAAATTCATCTCTTTGGTTGGCAATTCCTATTTTTTTTGTTGAAAATAACTTTTTTCTGAAATTTTAACTATTCCATTTTTTGTTCGAGAATTCAACTATTCGGTTGAAAATTCATGTATTTTCTGGATAATTCGTCTTTTTTGGTAGATAATTAATCTCTTTGGTTGGAAATTTCGTATTTTTAGATGAAAATAATTTTTGGGTGCTAAGTTAAACATATTCCAAGTTTGATTTCAAATTTATATTTATTAGTTAATAATTTAAGTATTTGTTTAACGATTTTTTTGGTTCAATCTTGATCATTTTGGTAGAAAATTAATCTTTCTGATTGAAAATTTGGTTATTTGGTGGAAATTTGTCTTGCTTAGTCAATGTTTGATTGAGGACAGTTGAGGATTTAAAAATTTTGTTGAAAGTTCGACTTTTTTGGTTGAAGTCAACTGGTTTTTATTAAAAATAACAATATTAATGCTTGATGTATCAACTATTCGATGCTTTGTTCAGAATTATTTATTTTTGGGTTTCAAATTCAACTAATTGGTTGAAAGTTGAACTAATGTGACAAAAGTTAATGTTGTTGTTGTTGAAGATTCAAAATTTCACATATCAATTTTTACCAATGAAGAAAAATATTGTCGCTGCTTTTCCTTTTTATAATTTCATATAATAGATACTATGAAATGAAATAAAATTATTATAAATTATTACCTATATAAGAGCTATCGAAATCCATCTTATGGTCTGCTTCAGTTTTGTTTCAAAATCTTAAAACAAAATACAAAAGAACCAATTTTAAATTATCTACAGAAGGAAAGTCTACAATCAGTCTATCACTATTAAGTTATAAGTTACGGATCACTACTGAACATATATGTAATAGATACATGATCTTTAATTAAAGTAATAAATACAAAAATATAC
>NC_046663.1:104733215-104737570 GCF_010883055.1 Belonocnema kinseyi | reverse complement strand
TTTTTCAGATCTGAAGCTTGATCCAGGTTTTCGGTACAGTCTTTTTTTAATTATAAAAAAAATGTTCTCGAAAAATCATATTTTTAATTTTAAAAAAAGTATGACCATCACGGGTATACGGGCGAGTAGGGGGCGCCATGTTTCTATCAACTAATATTTCTAATGCATTGTGACTCTATTTCTCTTTGATTATGTTATTTAAAAATTTTAATTTTCTTTTTTCATCGCTTTCAAATTGACGTTATATAACTGCAACCCTTTTAATATGAAATCGTTAAATTTTGAACCTTCTATTTGAAAATGTTCAATCATATATGGTTTATTTTAAAATTGTTCAATTTTATATATTTTTAATTATAGTTCGTTCATATTTTAATTCTTTTATTTTCAAATGTTCAATGTCAACAGTATACAATTTCTATAAATTGAATTACAAATTTACGTTCACTATTATAACACAATTTAATTCCTTATGAAAAAAGGTTTTAGCACATTTTAATTTTAATTAAAAATTGTATACGCTTTTAAACGTATACAATTTTTATTAATAATATTTGTCAACGAAACCTTTGTACTAATTAAACGATTTCAAAATCAAAAGTTTAAAACTTAACAATTTTATATAAGAAATAGCTGAGTTAAACAATATCAATGGGAATGCTGCATGAAATGAGATATAAAGCTATTTTTATTATTTAGTAACTCATTATTTTATTCCAAGAAGAAAGAATTTTTTATTGAATAAGAAACATGTTTCTTTTCTTAATAAAGTTTGAATATTACTCCCACTCGCGGCATCACATACAGCTCCAAAACACTTCTTAAAGAGCTTCTAATCTACCTTCTTTAGGGAATTCGCTGATTTCCAAATTCATTCTTTGTTTATAGCTTTTACGGCTTTCACGTCGCTTGAGTCGGCTTTTATTCTTCACCTTTTGGCACGTAAAAGAAATTAAATTTTTCAGAGTATCTGTCATAAACTGTCTTACATTCAGGAGAAATACTCCGCGTTCCACACATTTTACTTATTGCATTTCTAAATTTAATGTTAATAATATTTCTTAATTTTTACACTTTGACTTGTAACACAGAAAACCGATTGTCATTGCGAAAATCATCGATCAAACTAATTTTCCACCATAATCTTTAGGTCGGATAAGGACCTTAGGCTGGAAATACTCCCAGCGCCATCTGTACTCCACGCTTCACTCGATCGTAGTGGTGGACTAAAGAAGATGCAGGGGGCTGGCTTTTATTTTCGATTTCTCGTTTTTAGCGTTTTTAGCATGGACATTGGAAACAAGGGACTAGGCATGCCATGGCGGGGGTGATGCAATTAGGGGGGAGGTCCGCCACCTTTGGATGTTCCACGACAAACATGGCAGCGCCCTCATGTTTATATTTTCATGCAGTTTGTCGGCAAAAATGCTCGTGCGCATAATCAAATGGCACATCGTAAGATGGCGGCTCTCCCCACTTATGGAATTTCTCCCCCCTCCAGTGGATTCAACTCCGCTCGCCCAAGTTATGATGGCATGCCTAGTCCCGTGTTTCCTATGTCCATATGGTTTTCAGACAATGATAAGTTAACTTGATAATCAGCTGGATCAGCTTTCAAGTAGAAAGACGCGCTGGCCGCGAATTCTGATTAGTCAAAATTTCGAAAAGTAAAAAAGCCGCTAAAGTGGTCTCATTAGTGCTCAGTTGTATACCTTAGTGACGTCTGATCTGTTCAAATGCGACTAAACAGACGTAAACTAGAAATTAATATTTTTGTAGAATTAGAAACCTAAAAAAAAAATTTCATTTCTCCATAACTGTATGTACTACTTCAAGTTTCTAGAAATATGTTTATACCATTTCATGCAACCCCCATTTAGAAGCGATAGAAAGAGAAATTTTAAAATTCGCTTTAAAACTTTTAAAATAATAATAATATCTTTAAATATAACAAATTTCGGTTTAAAATTTGGTAATGACCTTAAAATGTGGAAGTTTACGAATAGAATATCTAAAAGAAAAGCTTTCAATTTTAAAACTCCCATCTATTCACATTAAAAAAAAATAGTTTCATTAATAATTAAAATTTCTTCAATTTTTAAATCTAACAATTTTTAACTTTTCCAATTTATAATTTATTAAATCTTTAATACCCTTTAAAAACTGAACAAGTTCCCACGAAGCCAATTTTGAAACAGAAATTCAAAATAATTTCATTTTCGAAAATGCTTCACTTTCAATGTACATATTTGAAGTTTTTAAAAATTAAAATAATTAATTTTCAATTTACTGCTTCAAATATATATTAATGAAATGTTCATTAAAAAATGCTTGACTTAATCGATGTTTAAATTCAAATTGCGAATCTTAATAAACTTTCAATTTCAGATACCTAAATTTATGAAATGCTTTAAATCTTTACTCACAATGTAGTCATTATCTACATCTTTGGGTCCATTGCTAAAGTAAACTCTATAAGCTTTACAAGCCTGAGCAACTTGTTCTTTCGTGCCAGTAAGTCCCAATAGTTTGCTCGAAAATTCCTTCGTGTATTTATCTACAAGTTCTGGCGTATCTCTGTCTGGGTCGACGGAGATAAATACTGGTTGAACTTTAAGTTTGTGTTCATTCTCTAGAAAAAATAAAAATAAGAATAGTCGGAACAGATATTCAATATAAATAAAAAGAAAAAGAAAAGATGATTGAAATTACCCAATGTGTCGACGACTAGTGCCAATTTTTCGAGTTCATCCGGACAAACGTCAGGACAATGCGTGAATCCGAAGTATATCAGTACCCACTTGCCAAGAAAATCGTCTGATTTTACAAGTTTTCCATCAGAGCTGACCAGTTCGAATTTTCCTCCAATTTCTGCTTTCCCAAGAGCGCGCCTCCTTTCACGCTGTATTTTCACCTCTTTCTCGTCTCTTAAATAATACATGTATGATAAGAAAGCACCACCAGTTACTGCACCAATAGCTACTGTTTTCCATGATATGCCTATTTTCTTGGAATCCGGTACTTTTTTCTTGGGCGGTGAGAGTTTGTTAAGATCCCCTGATAATAATCTGCTCGTGCTTATTTGTCTTCCCTGAAATCATCCCAAAAAGCAATTTTTAACTTAAAAATACTTGAAATCTATTTTGAATTCAAACAAATAATTTAAATTTCACTGTAAAAACTTTCATGTAATTTTCGCACAATAATACAGGCTATACAAATACCAGGGATATTTTCGGGGAAATTTACCACAAAGTTGCATAGTTTACACAAAAACAGTGTAAAATTACACGAAAAACAATATATTCTGTAATTTCCCCTAAATTTTGTGTTTTTTTTCTTTGCGGTAAAATTACCATGATTCTTGATATAAATTTCCCACAAAGAACACTGGTATTTTTATGTCCTATGATATTTGTGGGGAAATTACACGGTAAATGAAACTTTCATTCAGTTCTCACTGTCAATTTACAAGAAACGTGTACTTTTCCCAAAAGAATTATAGGAACAAAATGACAGAATAAAATGTATTTTCCAGTAACATTTTTTATACAGTGATTGCTTCAATTTTTATGGCGGCTTAAAATATTTTTACTTTTATAATCTAAGCGTTTTTCATAAATGACTTCACACACTGGGGTGGGAGTCAAATCTGGGCATTTCTTTGCATGGGCAAAATTTTTAATGAAACGTGGGGGGGGGGGAATCAGCGTGACGTCGATTGGTTTGCTAAACAATTTTCTATGGCCTTAACTTCCATTCATTTAATAAATTATTAATTTATTGAAGTTACCGATTATAAAATTAAATGATCAAATTTATAATTATTTAAATGTTGACGGACAAATATAAAATATTGCTTAATTTTGAGCGGTTCATATAATTCGAATTGTTCATTTTTTAATATTTGATTTATAATTATTCAATCATGTATATGCTTTCATTTAGAAATTGTTTATGATTTTATGTTCCTTTTTACAATGGTTTGAGTAAGATTTTATATTTTTTCTTGAATATATATCAAGAATACACCAACTACTTTCAAAGCATGCAAGATTTTAAAAGGTTTAGAGGGATTTCAAAAGAATTTAAAGATTTCCAGTGATTTGAAAGGATTTTAACAGATTTTAAGAGATTTTGAGGAATTTTAAAGGACTGCAAATCATACCAAAGAATACAACATTTTTAAGGAATTGAATGAGAATTTAAAGCTTTTTAGGGGTTTCATAAGATTTCACAGGATTTTAAAAGATTTAAGGGCATGTGACACAGCTAAATACCTATATTACCGACCTTACTTTTTCAGTTCACTGAATGTTTTTTTAAACCTAAGAACTTTTTTTATAAATAAAATA
>NC_046663.1:104727144-104733115 GCF_010883055.1 Belonocnema kinseyi | reverse complement strand
TTTATTTACAAAAAAAGTTCTTAGGTTCAAAAAAACATTCAGTCAACTGAAAAACTGTGGTCGGTAATATAGGTATTTAGCTGTGTCACATGCCCTTAAGAGCATTACGAATGACTTAGGGTTTTTCTAAATATTCCAAAGAATGACGAGAGGTATCACAGTTGTCAAACTAGATTTCGATGATTCCATGGGATATCACAAGATTTCAAAAGATTCAAAAGTATATGAACGGATTTTAGAGGATCGCAAACGATTTAACGAAATTTCAAAGGATTTCAGAATATTATAATGGATTTTTTTAATATTATAAAGGATTCTGAGAGATTGAGAATAATTTAAATAGCGCTTAAAATATTTTGAGATAGCTCAAGAAATTCGGAAAGATTACAACGGACTTTTAAGATTTCAATTAACTTAAAAAGGGATTTCAAATATTTCAATGAATCAATGATTTTAGGGAATTTCCACGAATTTTTAAGCATTATAATAATATGTACGGAATTCGAGACATAGGTCTCACAGTCTCTGTGGGATAAAATATAGGGACCAAAGGGTACTTTTTATCACGCTCATAGGGTATTTTTTTCGAACTCAAAGGGTAAAAAATTCAGGATAAATTCAGAAGATTTCGGAACAAATCAATTTACATTCAAAAGAATTCAAATGAATTGGAATTTTTTTTAATCCAAAAGAGTGCATTGATTTCCGTAAAACTGGAATGCATTTAGAGGAATTTATTATAAAAAAGAAGAATTCAATGAAATTGATAAAAATTCAAGGTGAATTATAACAACAACAAAAATCAACTTAATTTAAAACAATTTGAAAATATGAGAAAACTTAATGAATTCAGTAATTTTAAAATAAGCTTAGAAAAATTCAAAAGAACTCAGGTGAATTGAAACAATTTTAAGAATCGAAAAAAATTTGATTGATTACAATCAATTTTGAGTGAATTTAGAGAAATTAAAAAGAAATGAGAAGAATTAGATGAAATGTATAAAAAAATCAACCTAAATTTAAAAAGCACTCAAGAGAATTTAAAAAGATAAAAAATATTGAAAAGTTTAGTGAATTAGGTAAAATTCTCGAAATCTTCGAAACCCTTTACGAAATCCCTCATGTCTGGTGAAAAATTCTTTTAAATCCATTAAAATATTAACCCATTAATGGCCAAAACTAGTTTCCGTTGATAAAATTTAGTAACTTTTTGTATTGTGCTTTGTGTTTACCTAATTAACACAACTATTTCAAAAAATTTCCAAAATTTCTTTACCTGTTCTCTGACATGCGGCGCAGTCTGTTCGCTTTGTTGGAATGGTGGCTACATAGTTTGAAAGAAGGCGTGTTTTCGGGTCGTAAATGCGACTTAAGGCCATTAATGGGTTAAAATCCCTTAAGATGATTAAAGCCCCTGGATAACCCTTAAAATTGTTTAAATATCTTGAAAATTCCTTGGAATCTTTTAAAATACCCTAAAATATTTCAGTCTTTGAAAGCCTTCTAACTACTGAAATAAATAAAAAAATTGTTTTGAAACCCTTCAAAACTGTTTAAAGCCCTTGAAAACGCCTGAGAATATTTGACAATATCGTCAAGTATTACAAATACTTTTAAATCACATTAAATTACTGAAATAAATCAACAAATTCTGTTTAATCTTTTAAAATAATCAAAATTATTTTTAATTCTTTACACTCCTCTGAAATTTTTTAAAGCTCTTGAAAATTCCAGGGAATGTGAAAAAATATATACAAATATTTCAAATCTTTTAATCATTGTATCAATTGATCTACAGGATCAATTAAATTAAAACTTTTGAAAATGAACAAAAAATCCATTGAATTAAGTATAAAAAAACTAAATTTATTATAAATTCAAATGAATTAAAAAACTTCCAGTAAGTTCATAAAATTCGAGATAATTCCAAAGAATTCAGGGTGAATTCCAAATCTCTTCAAATATTTAAAACCCTGCAAAATACCACACTTCTCATGAATAAATTCTTTAAAATGCACTAAAATATTATAAACTTCTGTGGTATTCTATGATGATATTTTCTGAAATCATGGAAAATGTATTAAAATACATTGAGAGTTAAAAAAAAATCTCTTGAAATCGTTGAAATCCTCGGAAATCTTTTAAAATATTTTGAAGCCTCATACGTCCTATAAAATCGTTCCATATATTTAGAAATTCTAGAAAATTCTTTATCCTATACTATTTTAAAAGCCTTAAAATCACTTCAAACTGATGATATTATTTTTTTTTAATCCTTGGAATCTTTTAAAATTCCCTAAAATACATCAAATTAAAAGCTTCTGGAATTTCCTTAGATGTCTTAAAAATTCCCTATAATCTTTAAAATTCCTTAAAAATATTGAAATCCATTAAAAATGTCTCGGAACCTTCATACAACCCAGAAATATTTCAAAGAATTAATATGATTCACAAATAGGTATAAACTTGAAATGAATCGATAGTTTTAAATAAATATTTTTTTTAAAGTGCCTGACTCAAATAGGGTACCAAAAGAAATCAAATCTTGAAATTAGGGTACTTTAGGGTTGCAAAGATTTCCATGGGTTCCCCGAAATTTCATTAAAGGTGTAAAGAATGCTCAAATCCTTAACTCTATGTTTATTGGAGGTATTTAATATGAAATATTATATACTAAAAAAGAAATAAAACAAATGATATTGAGTTTAATTTAGAAATGATTAGAATTTACATTTTCGGCTTTCAAGTAGATGACAAAGTACGATCCATTTGCTTTAAAAAAGTGTAAATTTTATAGAGGCGGTTGTAGTTGAATTTTTACCATATTTCTTAAATAATATTTGTATTATTAAACGATATAAGATAGCTCACGAGAAATAATGATTTTAGTCGAGGTTAGAAGTGCAGAAAAAAAAAGAAATATTAATTATGAAAGAATAAACGTAAAGAGACACAGTTGAAGATTACAAGTTACAAAATACGTTTACGTACTTTTCGAAATAAAAATGTCTGATAATTTCTTCCAAAATCGTTCGACAAATTTGGAAATTATTTTTCTGTCCTTTATAAAAGCAATTTAGGTTAAAACCATAAATAATTAAGCGAAAATTGCTGAAATATACGTCAAAAACGGGGGTGAACGCATTTGATGCGAATTTCGGGATCAAGGATAAACATACCTGTGGAAAACTATGCAAAGAATTTAAATAATTAAAATAATTTTTCGAAAGTCCTCAATAGCTAATTACTATGCAGTACTAAAATTATAAAGATTATAAACAAATAATTACAATAACTGCCTTTTCAACAAATATTATCAAATTCTTTAGCAACATCAATATTAAGGTGAGGTTTTAAAAAAGAAAGATGTAACCAAAGAGGCTTTAGGAAACAATCAAGTGTACAATGTTTGTAAGAAATACCACTTCATGAAATGCAGAAATGAAATATTTGATGTTATACTTATGAAATTATTGAATGTCTTTAATTATTTGTATTACATAGTGAAAAAAAAACGTCTAACGCCAGCAAAGCACTAAAACATTTTTATCGTCATATTTCGAATTTCGTTTCGAACTAACCAAACCCGGATTTTATCATATTTTTCACTTTTGCATTGTACATACTTTTCAATAATAACTGAAAAGATTAACTTACCTTTGCTAAAATTCGTGTTGACAAAAGGGTGCGTAAAATAAGAGTTGACATTGTATTTTACAAGGCTTAAAACGTTTTAAACGAAATTTTCCAAATATCGCCTCGTTCATTAATTTGAAGGTTAGGTTTACATAACCTCCTTGTGACAGATTCAATCGAGTTTAGAGGTTGAGTCTAGAGCTTGGTTTTTTTGCGAAATTTATATAAATTTACAAAAGCAGATAACAATACTATTACCACATCACAAGTAGGACTCTATTCCTTTTTTAAACTGGATGCATTGATTGTTATGTGGTCAGCGGTGCAGTTGCAGATTGCGGTGTGTAACAAATTGTACAATTACAAACCAGGAACTGACAGGAAAATTAGAGGACAGCACCTTCGTTTTCGCATGTGGAAAATACCACGTGATTGTGTTTACCGCAATGTTTTGAAAATGTCACTCTGATTAGAATTTCCATTTTGAAGGTACAAACTACGGACGCTACGCAGTTTGTATTTAAATGTTTGGATTGGAGACTTTGGAGATTTCATAATTGAAGTATCCTGCGAAAAAAAAGTTAATTCAACACGGTATAGTTCAAGCTAGGTATATCGAAATTATAATGTTTTATATCAATATGTTTAAAGGTTATCCATTTATTTGCATGTTTATTAGCAGAGTGTCAAGCGACCTTGAAAACCTGGAATTCTCTTTCTAAAATTTTGAAAACCTGCAAATCTTCTGGAGTATTTTACGAGAGAACCTTGAATTTGAATATTTGTTTGCTTATAAACCAGTTATTTTATTGAAATGTGAAGTACATTTCAAATCCTTTAGTCTGTTATGAAAGAAACATCTCGCTTAGAAAAAATATTGCTACTGAAAATTTTTTTATTCCAAGGTATAATTTATCTTTTGTTCATTTTCCAGTTACCCCTATTCATACCGAAAAAGTCCGACTATTTGTGCCGAAATTTCGGTACACGTAGCCGCGGCCAATTTAGAATACATTTTTTTTATTGTCGACATACAAATAATAAAAATGATTAGTTGAAAATTTCTATGTTAATCCCAGTCTCGGAATTAGAATAACTTATGGCGATACAATCATTTTTTCGAGAAACCGACCAGTCGGGTTTTAATTTGGACACCATATATCCGCATTTTACCAAATATTTCTGAAGATTTCAAAACATTTAAAAATATTTCAAAGTATTTTGAATATTTCACATGTCACGGATTTCAAAATTTTTTAAAAGGCGTTCACACCAGATTGCATAGATTTCACAACAATTTCACTTTTAGAAGGTTTCAAAACATTTAAAAAATTTGAAATAATTTAAAAATATTTCAGAACATTTTAGAAGATTTAAAAATATTTCACAAAGATTAAAAATATTTCAATAATTTGTACGAATAAAAAAGATTTTAAACAATTTTCACAAAGATTTTGCACAGATTTCAAATATTTCAAGGATTTCAAAGATTAAAAAAAGGTCTCTAGATTAGATTTAAAAGACTACGAAAATTTCTCAAAGATTTCTAAGATTTCAGGGATTTCAAATATTTAAAAAAGGCATGTACGCCAGAATTCAAAGATTTTAAAACATTTCAAAGATTAGAAACGCTCTAAACATTTTTTAGAAGATTTCAAAAGATTCCAAAAATACTTCAAAAAAATCATGAAGATTCACGAGAATACAAGAATTTCAAATTTTTTAAGAAGGGTACGCCAAACATTTGAAAAGGTTTAAACAAATTTGAGAAGATTTCAAATATTTCAATGATTTCAAATAAACAGAAAAGATTTCACAAACAAAGATTAAAGAAATATTTCACCAAAGTTTTAAAATATTTCTCAAATATTTCATAGAATTTTCATTATTTTAAATGTTTCGAAAGATTTTAACGAATGCACAAAAATTTCAATGATTCCAAACATTTCAAGGATGTAAAAGACTTTACAAAGATTTAAAAATATTCCCGAAAGGATTTGACGAATACGTCCTATGTTCGCAAAAAATTAAAAAAAATTTTATTTATGGTTTTGCTCTCTTTAGAAATTGTTCGCCTATAAAAAATGAAATGGCTCATTTTTGTACATGTATAACAAACAGTTATTTCATTATATGATGTAAAAAAAGATGTGGAAAAACTTGATTTCTTAACCTTGAAAGCCTGGAAAAGACCTTTAATTTTGTTCCTAAGAATTGCTGGACGCTCTGATTAGCCGTATTTCAAAATAGTCAAAGTTGAAAGTATAATTACATTAGGAGCTCAGAATTCTCAAAATTGTGAATAATACTGACTGAGGTACCGATTATACATATT
>NC_046663.1:104725777-104727044 GCF_010883055.1 Belonocnema kinseyi | reverse complement strand
TATTCTGAAGACTACAAATTTAAAATGTCTAAATTATTAAGGCTTTAAATATTTTTGAAATTGCTGTTCTGGAGACTAAATAGCACTTATTCTTTTATTAAAGAATCACAACCAAAATTGTTAAAAAAAAGTTTTTAAAAGAGTTTTAAAAATCTTAAGAAAGATCAGAGGTTTTAATAGTTCAATATATGTGATAGAATCTCTTTAAATATGAAATTAGTATATATTTTTTTATGTTTGAGCTACAATTATTCCATTTTAGAGTTATAAATTACAGTCGTGAAAACCCAATACAATTTTTTAATTAATTTATATATAAAACAAAAAACCTTTGTATAATTCAACCTAAATGAAGCTGCAAAAATTTAATTTGAAATGCATTGAATTCAAGGTATAGTTTAAAAAGAAAACTGAAAGCAAAGGATCGACTTTCAAAAGAAGCGAAAGAAAGTGACTCGCTGGATTGAAAATGAACATGGAAAATGGTGTATTTTCGCATTTTAAAATTTTAAATTCAAACTTTTTCGCCTTTTAACAATTTCGAAAAATTCTGAAAATTCAAACAATAAGGCTGTGTTCTGAAAATGAAGCAAATTTAACGTTAAAATTCAAGTTCCTAAACTGAAGGCCTAAAAATTTGCAAATTTTACAATTAGTGTTATGTAAATTGTATTGGTATCTTAAAAGAGTATAAATAGTTCTTAAATTACTTTTTAAATTTTCTGCAGTTTAGCTTTTTTACATACGTAGATGTCAAAAAAGCCTACCCAATTTTCTCAAATTTTAATCAATTATTTTCTAAGAGAAAAGCACCCCTGTTTACCAGTCACTGAAATGGATTAGAAAAAAATTGCCAAGACCCAAGAATAAACATTGGTTGTACAGCGAATTTTTAAATTTTTAATTGAGATTATCTTTAACTTTGTGATATAAAAAATTTCCATACACATTTCTTTTTAGTAATACTGTAGGAAAAAATCAACAAGATCGAGAGCCGAAATTATGATTAGAGCAAATTTTCTGTAATTCTATGGGGACGGCTGAAATATCCCGAAAAATAAAATTCCCGACTCGGTAAAATTCTCTGTCCTAAAAAAAATACAATTCCAAAACTAATAAAATTCCTGAACAGTTTATAATATTAACGAAATTAAAAATTCCCAATTAATAAGACTCCCCAAATAAAATGGTTTCTTAATCAGTATTAATTATTTATTAAAACTACGATAATAAAATATTGTTATCAAATAAATTTTTGTTTAATATT
>NC_046663.1:104722110-104725677 GCF_010883055.1 Belonocnema kinseyi | reverse complement strand
GAAGGCAATTTTGTACTTATAGGGTGTGAGACTAATCGACTTTTATGAAGATTAATCGACGTAAAATTAAACTAATGATAGTGTCTAAATGCATATAAAATTAACAGTATGATGATAAGTGGCATTGCTGTGATAAAACTGGCTACACTTCTACAAACTAGGTTTTCGTAAGATATCTTGAATCGGATCTGATTTGGGAATCTACACAAGTTCATGCCTGAAAAGAAGAAAATTTAATGTTTTTTTTTGTAGGTAAATGAATCCTAATTCTGTTTAGGGGCCGTGCATACATTAAGTCATCCTTTTTGGTTGAAAATTCAATTGTTTTCTTGAAAATTCGTTTTTTGACTTAAAAATTCTTTTTTTTTTGTAGAAATTTCATCTTTCTTGTTTAAAACTGAAAATATTTGATTAAAACTTCATCCTTATGATTAAAAACTAATCTGTTTCGGTTTCAAATTAACTTTTATGTTGAAAATTCACAATTTCGGGTTTGAAAATTTTGTATTTTCGCCTCAAAAATGCAGTAATTTTTCAGTTAAATATTCTTAATTTCAGTTAAAAATTCATTCTATTTTTAAAAAATTCAACTATTTTGTTGATAAATCGTTTTTTTTCTAGTTAATTTTTTTATTGTAAAGTTAACTATTTAACTTTTGTGTATAAATGTATATTTTTCAATTAAAGTTTTAATTATTTGGTTGAAAATGCATGTATTTTGTTAAAAATTTGACTTTTTGGTAGAAAATTAATCCTCTGGGCTGAAAATTTAACTTCTTAATTGAAAAATGCATGAGATTTATTGAGAAGATGTATTTTTTGTTAGAAAATCGCGTTTTTTTTATAAAAGTGCAACTGTTTGGCGGAAAATTAGTCTTTTTTTGTTGATGATTCAAATATTTTATTAAAAATTTTAATTTTTTTTTATAAATTCAACTGTTTTTGATTAAAAATTAAATATTTTTTGGTTGAAATATGAATTATTAAACTATTTGTTAAAAAATAATTCATTTAGATTATAACTTCAACTTATTGGTTGAAAAGTAAACTATTGTCTTTAAAATTAATCGTTTTGGTTAAAGTTTCATAATCTTAGGTGAAAATTCATCTCTTTTGCTTAAAATAAAACTACTTTGCTAAAAATTAGTTTTCTTTTGTTTAACGTTTATTGTTACATTGATAATTTAACTATTTGGTTAAAAATGCAACTGTTTTTGATTTAAAGTTAAATATTTCGTTAAAATTTGAACTACTTTCTTTAAAATTCATATATTTATGTTTGTTAAAGATTCATAATTAATTCATAATTTGGCAGAAAATTAAGCTGTTAAGTTGAAAATTAATTTTTTTAGTTAAGGATTCTAGTATTTTGTTAAAAATTCGTATACTTCATATACAATTATACATTTAACTGTTTCTTCATCATTTATTTTTTATTAAAGGTTCATAATCTTTGTTGAAAATTTATATTCTGGGTTAAAACTCAATTTTTTAACTGAAAATTTAACTATTTGGTTAAAAATCGAATTGTTTGGTTGAAAAATAATTTGTTTTAGTTGAGAATTTAAGTATTTTAATTGAAAATTCAACGTTTTAGGTAGAAAATTCAACTCTGTTGAAAGATGGACTACTTTCTTTAAAATTCAGTTTGTTGGTTAAAGATTCATAATCTTACTTTTAGTTAAAAATTTATTTATTTTAGTGAAAAAAATTTTTAATTAGTTTTTTAACTGAATATTCAACTGTTTGTTTTTAAATTAATTTTTCCTAGTTGAGAATTTAAAGATTTCATTGAAAATTCATATTTTTTGAATGAATTTAACTGTTTCTAATTTTAAACAAAATCTTTTTTGTTTGTAATATCAAATATTACATTTTTTGTTGAAAGATCATCTTCTTAGATTGTAAATTCAACTTTTTGGTTGAAAGTTGAACTAATTCCTTCAAAATTCATCTTTTTGGTTCAAGATTCATATTCTCAGTTGAAAATTCATTTTGTTTTAGTTAAAAATTTATTTATTTTGGTAAAAAAATTTTTTTAATTAGTTTTTTAATTGAATATTTAACTGTTTGTTTTAAAATTAATTTTTCTAAGTTGAGTATTCAAGAATATCGTTGCAATATCGTATTTTTTGAATGAATTTAACTGTTTCTAATTTAAAACAAAATCTTTTTTTTGTTTGTAATATCAAATCTTAGATTTTTCGTTAAAAATTATCTTCTTAGATTGTAAATTCAACTTTTTGGTTGAAAGTTGAACTACTTTCTTCAAAATTCATTGTTTCGGTTGAAGATTCTTAATCTTAGTTGAAAATTCATCGTTTGTTAAAAATTGAACTATTTTATTCAAAAATCCTATTTTGGTTAAAAATTAATTTTTTATTAAATTATAATTTAAAATCTTCTTTGGCTGAAATATCAACTATTGCGTTTTTTGTAAAAACGCTCTTCTTTGATTGAAAATTCCACTCTTTGGTTGAAAGTTAAACTACTTTCTTCATAATTCATCTCTTTTGTTGAAAATTTATATTCTGGGTTAAAACTAAATTTTTTAAATGAAAATTTAACTATTTGGTTAAAAATTGAACTGTTTGGTTGAAAACTAATTTGTTTTAGTTGAGAATTCAACTTGTTGTTGAAAGTTGAACTAATTTCTTTAAAATTCATTTTATTTGTAAAAGATTCAAATTACTTTTTCTTAGTTGAGAATTTAAGTATTTTGTTGAAAATTCGTATTTTTTAAATGAATAGTTGATTTTGCTACCCAAAAAAAGATGACTTTTTAGGAAAATGTAGATAAAATGAACAAAAGTAAAAAATTAATCTGAAAAATTCCGGGTGTTCCTCTAAACTCTAAGGTACTTCTTGGTGTTCAAAAATCTGGGCTATAGTTCCCGGTTTTCCCAGTCAGTGACCACCCGACTTGAAGTTGTACATTTCTTTAATTTTTTGTCACTTAAAATATGTGGTTGACTTTCTTTTTTTTAGTCAAATATTTAGGGGTTAAGGTTAATAATCCAACGATTTTTCGATCGCACCTGGTGTGATAGTTCGGAAAAAAAAGAACCTGAAAACAATTATGAGGAGAGTGGAGCTGAAAGGTAAACATAGAAACATAACCTACAATTTCTTGAGGTATTTGCAGATTTACTTAATCTGGCATTAAATTGAACCAGCTATGGATAATAATTGCAACACAAATATACAAAATGTACAAACGGATTTTAAGGTGAAACACTGGACAGTTAAAAACACACGAAATTGACTGATTTATCTGTCAGATTGTATCTGTCAAAAATTGCTTGCTTCGGGATCGAACAGTAAAATATCGACAATCTCAATTCTAAATCTGCCTGAGTTAAACCAAAGATATTATAAACGTAGATGCGGTGCGGGCTTAGTTGCCCGCCATAAATATAGACGGCGCGTCCGGGGAAAAAAGTCACTTCCCCTCTACCCACCGCACCCCGTAGAAAGCACCTTCCCATATAGTTTGCCAAGAGCCACTTGGAGCGCTGTAAGCAACTCTCGGCACACATTCGAGGCGCACTGATGGTAAACTTAGCT
>NC_046663.1:104719798-104722010 GCF_010883055.1 Belonocnema kinseyi | reverse complement strand
TGACATTTTGAAAATATTTTATAGATGTATATTTTTCCGGTCAAATTAAAAATCGAGTTTTTCATTTCAAAGATGACAGCTTCTGTCGAAAATGGAATAATGATCAAGAAAATAGTTGAATTTTTAAACGAAAGAGATTAATTCTGATTGCGAAATTTATTACTAAAAATTTTTTAATTAAAAATCGAGTTGAAAATTAATTTTTTTAGTTAAGGATTCTAGTATTTTGTTGAAAATTCGTATACTTTATATACATTTCACTGTTTCTTCATCATTTATTTTTTATTAAACGTTCATAATCTTTGTTGGAAATTTATATTCTGGGTTAGAACTCAATTTTTTGACTGAAAATTTAACTATTTGGTTAAAAATCGAATTGTTTGGTTGAAAAATAATTTGTTTTAGTTGAGAATTTAAGTATTTTCATTGAAAATTCAATGTTTTAGGTAGAAAATTCAACTCTGTTGAAAGTTGGACTACTTTCTTTAAAATTCAGTTTGTTGGTTAAAGATTCATAATCTTACTTTTAGTTAAAAATTTATTTATTTTAGTGAAAAAAAATTTTAATTAGTTTTTTAACTGAATATTCAACTGTTTGTTTTTAAATTAATTTTTCCTAGTTGAGAATTTAAATATTTCATTGAAAATTCATATTTTTTGAATGAATTTAACTGTTTCTAATTTAAAACAAAATCTTTTTTTGTTTATAATATCAAATATTACATTTTTTGTTGAAAGATCATCTTCTTAGATTGTAAATTCAACTTTTTGGTTGAAAGTTGAACTAATTCCTTCAAAATTCATCTTTTTGGTTGAAGATTCTTAATCTTAGTTGAAAATTCATCGTTTGTTAAAAATTGAACTATTTTATTAAAAAATCTTATTTTGGTTAAAAATTAATTTTTTATTAAATTATAATTTAAAATCTTCTTTAACTGAAATATCAACTATTGCGTTTTTTGTAAAAAATTGATATTCTTTGATTGAAAATTCCACTCTTTGGTTGAAAGTTAAACTACTTTCTTCATAATTCATCTCTTTTGTTGAAAATTTATATTCTGGGTTAAAACTAAATTTTTTAAATGAAAATTTAACTATTTGGTTAAAAATTGAACTGTTTGGTTGAAAACTAATTTGCTTAAGTTGAGAATTCAAGTAATTTGTTGAAAATTCAACTTGTTGGTTGAAAGTTGAACTAATTTCTTTAAAATTCATTTTATTTGGAAAAGATTCGTAATCTTACAATTAGTTCAAAATTAATTTCTTTTGTTGAAAAATCTTTTTTTTTTTATTAATTTTTTTAACTGAATATTCAACTGTTTTTTTTTTAAATTACTTTTTCTTAGTTGAGAATTTAAGTATTTCGTTGAAAATTCGTATTTTTTGAATGAATTTAACTGTTTCTAATTTAAAACCTAAAAGATCGAACTAGCTGTTCGAAATAGACGAGTGTTCATCAATATAGTTGATTTTGCTACACAAAAAAAGATGACTTTTTAGGAAAATGTAGATAAAATCAAAAAAAGTAAAAAATTAATCTGGAAAATTCCGGGTTTTCCTCTAAACTCTAAGGTACTTCTTGGTGTTCAAAAATCTGGACTATAGTTCCCGGTTTTCCCAGTCAGTGACCACCCGACTTGAAGTTGTACATTTCTTTAATTTTTTGTCACTTGAAATATGTGGTTGACTTTCTTTTTTTTAGTCAAATATTTATGGGTTAAGGTTGATAATCCAACGATTTTTCGATCGCACCTGGTGTGATAGTTCTGAAAAAAAAGAACCTGAAAACAATGATGAGGAGAGTGGAGCTGAAAGGTAAACATAGAAACATAACCTACAATTTCTTGAGGTATTTGCAGATTTACTTAATCTGGCATTAAATTGAACCAGCTATGGATAATAATTGCAACACAAATATACAAAATGTACAAACGGATTTTAAGGTGAAACACTGGACAGTTAAAAACATACGAAATTGACTCATTTATCTGTCAGATTGTATCTATCAAGAATTGATTGCTTCGGGATCGAACAGTAAAATACCAACAATCTCAATTCTAAATCTGCCTGAGTTAAACTTTAAAGCCGATATCAGGTGGTGTGCCATGGTGGGCCACTTTCATTTACCTCATGTCGGTCATTGTCGGTGGTGCAGTTTCTTTGCACACCGACCGAGTCCTGGAATCACTCGTGGATTTAAAACCAATATATA